>NC_073692.1:431614238-431686999 GCF_029784155.1 Uranotaenia lowii
TCTGCAGCTACCGATTTTAAATTCTTTTTATGAAATTACACTTATTCCCCTCTAGATTTTTGGAAATTCCGGTGGATTCTTCTGTACTTTCTTCCAGCTTTCATTTTAAGCCATTTCTAGTTGATTCTCGACTGTTGAACGTACTGAAATTAAAAACTTTGTAAAATTTTTGCGGACCGAAAATGCGTGCGGTAAGCAAAAGTCATCGCCTACTCCTCTTCATTTTTAGATTTATGTCACCTGTGTCTCATTTGTCCTGTTTATCATAATTTTTAAGTTAAAGTTTAAGTTATTCACCCATTTTTGACAACAATGTTATCTTCTTAAAACTCTTCGTCGTTTGTCATTTATAAACTGATGCGAGTCATGGCGGGATAATGGAGATTGAAAAAAATTAAGTGTAAAGAACGCTGCACAATTTTCGTTTACAATTAATAAAATAGTTGCGAAGATTTTTCATTTTCTCTTTTTAATATTCCAAATCTAAGAGTTTTGGTAGTTTTTTTTTAATCTTGTCAAATAGGTTAAAAACATTTCAACCCAAAATTTGTTCATAGCATTCGTTTGGGTTGTATTTGAGCGATTACTTTGTCTTTCTTGTGCGAAAATCGTTCAACCGATTCGTTATGATATTTTTTGTACTGTTAATTATTTAAATTACAAGTTGATCGATGAACAATTCCATGAAAAACTTTATAAAAATTACCTTTAAAACTTTGATACACTAGGTCATTGCAATGGCATTTTGCTTTATTTCCAGTAGGTATAGAACAAAATAACATTCAAATTTTCGTTAGCAATATTTTTCTCAATTAACAACAAATGAAATCAACACAGCCAAAGACTTACAACCTACATGGTAGAAGAAGTTATTCCCATTTCCATATATTTATAAATCATTATAATCTGGTTGATTAATAAATCACCACCCGTTAATCGCCTGCTCTAAGAAACATTGTTGGAGCTTGATGGCTGAGAGTGGAGAAATAAAAATAAAACATGCCGCCCGCAAGTACAAGCTGTATGAGCGCTAATGTGTACCCACAATTGTAAGGGGGTAGGGTAAAAATGGAGAAAAAAAAGGTAAACGAAATAACACGAACAAATGACTGATTCCGAGGGACAAGTAAATTTATCAAGGCAGTAGGTAGTGGCCGATATGAAAATGAAGCTTAAATTGTCACCCTGCTGCGTTCGAGTCACGGAGCCTCAGTCCGTTTGTCTGTGTGCAGATAATTAGCTGGACTTTTAATGAATTCAGCTAATATGGGTAGGGTAATTCAGCTAATTACGTTTTACTGCCGCTGTTGCTGCCAGGCAGCCAGGCAGCGCCCGTTTCGAGCAGAGTTGTCACGAATCGCTCACACACAATTATTAACAACTGGGCAGCTCCCCTGACAAAAACCAGTTTAGTGAGTGTTTGAGCTCAGAAGAACCTACCGAGGGTAGTCATACTGGTCCAATAGTTGTTATGTACTTATCATTTATTAATATAATATCGAGTATCACACGTTTGGCGCGTTTATTTTTCTCTTTTTCTGTTAAGCTTAGCCACGAGCAAATCGAAGACCAGCAGCAGCACCCACAACAGCTAAACGTCGCGTCGTCACATGATCGTCAAATGTGCTTAGATAGAACGGGTTGGAAGTCTTAGCTTAATTGGTCGTGTCAGCGCGGCGTGCGATCTGTAATGCTCGTTTAATATGTACCAGTTGTCACATAAAACACGCACTTAATATCGTCTCCTAACACCACAACCGAACGCTAAATATTGTAAATCGTGAGCTGGCGGCGGGAGGCCACATTGTTGCGACTAGGTGTGAACACTTTTCAAGTTACCACAAGGTCGCGTTTTGGGTCCGCAATTTTTTCTAAGGAAAATTTTATTCGTTAATTTCTCAAACGAAAAACTATTTTCATGCAACGTGCGCCGATGAAAACGTCCAATAATGACTAAGAGTGGCAATCATTACTCGTATTATAATATTGTTCACTCATACCTTGACGAAAGGATTAATTCATTCCCGATGGAGCCGCCAAACGGGCGAGTGAGCGAGCGTGCTTAATTAAACCGGTTCCATGTCAAGAAATTTAGTAAATCGTACTCACCCAGCTACCAAACCTTCCTGTCTACCTTCCTGCCTATCTACCTACCACACACATGGCTGAGCGCATATTTCGCGTTCTGCGATCTGGTATGTGGAATGTAATTTCTATGCGGCATGCGAGTTGTCTAAGGCAAATTATTTCCAGAGCCAGGCGGAATAGCCGCCATAAATCATATGTAAATGTCGCAGCTAATTCTTTATTGTTCCAATAAGCGAATTTTTCAACTTAATTTTCCTAGGCGAGCGCAAACGATTTTTTAATACAAGCCCAAAACAATTTTTTTTAAAATAAATTGCATCGATCAACACCAAAAAAGTCTAGCGTAACTATATGAGACCCTCAGAACCATTGCAAGTGGTCTAACAATGCCTAAGGTGGAATTTTGTTCCTAGTTCTTTTGTCTTTCATTTTAGCTGTTAGGTGTCTAGTAGTTTCTGGCTAAGTTTGTAGTACTTGAACCAAGCTTCAAGATGGGGTATATTGTTAATGTATGAAATGTTTCCAACACTAGATCAAGTCCGATTGAGCAAAAATTTTACACAGATCGGGTTTTCAAGCCAATTTACAAAATTTTTATAGTTGATTTTTAAAAATCCGATCATTAAATTTTCCCATACATCCTTTACCATCCTACTGCACACCCACAGATCAATTCATATCTCTTTATTTCTCTTTGTTTTCTTCTTCTCTATTTATGCAAAATGTGTTACAAATGATTTTTTTAATATTTATATAACATGCAAGAACATAACATGAATGGTGTGCTTCAAATGCTGCACCCATAGAAGAGGTTGCAAAAATCCAATGCCAATTTAGCAAATCTTGTGCCGAAAATACGCTGAAAAGTCTACTAAATATGCCAAAGAAGAAAAAGCACTACTGGCATAAGAACTCAAGCTCCTAGGCAAACTTTTTCATGACCATTTCATCGAGGCGAACCTAGAAAAACATTTAATGTGACTTCATTCTAACTATTGGATACTTCATTCCAGAAGAGAATCGAACTCAAAACACCGTTTATATATCGTCTTGCCAATCCGACATCTCAACCAGTGTACTACTTAAGCTTGATGCAGGATGAGGGATATTTGTCATAGGCTTTCTGCCACTGATCAATCACTAGAAACGCACAACGGTGGCTTCCTGGCGTTTGGCCTTCTTTCAAGGTCCAACACGTCCTTTGAATAGTGTCACGAAGCGAGATTCGGCCAGAAGATGGTCGAGCCCTCGTGCTGCTTCAATAGTGGTAGTAAGCGCTTCTGTAGGCACTCCTTAAGGTAAACCTGCCCGTTTACCGTGCCGGTCGTCAAAAAAGGGGTGCTTCGCTTTCCGCAAGAGCAGGTCGCTTGCTACACCAGGTCCTTTTGGCAAACTTGGATAGTTTCCGCTTGTGAATCTCCTCTGGAACGCTGAATTTGTCCTCTGTGGTGAAGAACAACAGGCCCAGCAGCTGACGAAAGTCCGCTTTGACGTAGGTTTCGTTGTCCATTACCAGGCAATGCGGCTTCGTCAGCATTTCGGTGTACAGCTTCCGGGCTCGCACTTCCCCACCATGTTTTGCCTTTCGTCGCGGTTAGGAGCCTTCTGAACCTTGCATGTACGCAGGCTTGGTCCGCTGGACTAATGAACTTGACAAATTCAGCTTTTTGGCGACATCCCGGACCGAACTTCTCGGATCATGTCTTAACAGCTTAACTACGCGCTTGTGATCTTTTTCACTGACGGAGTATCCATTTTTGTCGTTCTTCACCTTCCGGTCGATGGTTAGGTTCCCGAAGTATCGTTTTAGTACTCTGCTGACCGTGGATTGGACGATTCCCAGCATCTTACCGATGTCCCGATGTGACAATTCCGGATTCTCTAAATGAGTGCGCAGAAATTATTAACGACGCTCTCTTTCGTTCGATGACATTTTGGTTACGAAATTTACGAAAAATTGACAGTGAAGCATGGCCAACGTGATCTATACACTTTTATTTGATTCTAAGTGAAAACTGAAGATATAATTCCTAAAAATTAAATTGCTACACCCAAATGTTATACACCCTTTAGTACTTTATCTGGTGATATAAACGTAAAGGGAACGGGAGTTGAGGAAACGGGAAACCCATTTGATGAGAACTGTATTTTGCTTACTGCCTTCCTTACAAACACACACAGCTGCTAAAGCCGGGCAGCTTGGACGGTGGCTGTTTGCCGGTGGATTGAAAAAAGGGAATGTTTTTTTTTTACTTTTGCTACATACACATACCCAGTGCTGGGTTCGCTGGTTGCCTGGTGATGGCCGGTAGTTATTTCTATCCTCCTTCGTCTTGTAATGGGATAGGGAGGGACGTGGAAACGTTTTTATTTTGTTTCCTTTAGTCATACGCAATGCGGTTGCGCTGGGATGTTAATGCCGGCGGTCGTAAATCGATTCATCCCCGGTCGCGTTAATTGCTTATGCCAATGATGATATGATATTGATTACTCACGATTGGCATAGAGACTGAATTTGGGTGTGTATTCAACTGCCTGTAAAATTAGCTATTAAATAGTTTAAGTGGTTTTTCGATAAAAGTTCTAAAAACGTTATAAAGGTATTTAAGTTTTCCTCTATAAATGTGGGTGCGTACTAGAAAATACTTGTATATTCATATTAAAACACATCAGTTGTTTTAAATAAGGAGGCCTTATGAAATCTTGATGATTTTTCAACAGGTTTTTGATTTTCGAGTCAACAACAATAGTGTTTTAGTGTCAACAATTTCAATGACAATTAGACCCAAAATGCAGCCTTTACTCCAATTATGAGTTTTCAATATTTCAACGTCATTGGCATAAGATTGGCAACGTCAAGAGCAAAGACGCATGTTGATTATTACTAAGAAACATTACGAAACGGCATAGAAATCAATCTACGGTTAAAATAATATCGGTTAAAAAAATAGAATTCCATGTTTATAACTGTTAAACACAAAATTATGCAAATTCTTGAGTTTATCTTGATATTTAATTAATGAATTGCTTCAACTGACTTTCTAAGCGTGATAAATTTGTGGTAAGAAAATACTGTTGGACGAAATTATATAAAGTCAAAATATTAACTCTTTTCAAAAACAATCATTTGCGAGTTAGCTTTAAGTTGTTCTGAGTTTAAGTTTCAAAATAAATTATACATTTCAACAATTTCCAAGCTCCAAAAAATGATTTATTTATTATATGCCCTTTTGTGATGTTCGTTCACATTTCATATTCATGAAATGGAGGACATGTCTCAAAAAAGGCTATTTGATGAACTTTTTGGAACTTGAAGTTCACAGAAGGCTCTTTGAGGAAATTATTGGAACTTGAAGTTCACAGAAGGCTATTTGATACCTGATTTGTAACTTTTACACTGTAAGGATGCGATTGACATGTCTCAAAAAAGGCTATTTGATGAACTTTTTGGAACTTGAAGTTCACAGAAGGCTATTTGAAGAACTTCTTGGAACTTGAAGTTCACAGAAGGCTATTTGAGATCAAATTTGTAACTATTTTACTGTGTGGATACGATTGACATGTCACAAAAAAAAGCTATTTGAACTTTTTGGAACTTCAAGTCCATAGGCTGTTTGAGGAACCTTTTGTAACTTTCATGCTCACATTCGAGAAAATTCGGTACCAGTTCCCTTTGGAACCTTTGTTCAGCGGAATTCGAACTTTGGAGGCACGAGTTTAAGTAGATATGAGACTTTTGGTTGCTTGGGTATGAACTTGATTTTCTTCTCTTGGTTCCAACCATGAGACTTTATATGTTTAAAAGCATCAAATTATCTTATATGGATTTTAAAGGAGTCAGTATTAATGTTCTGTTTGTTAAATGATTCTCAAAAGTAATTTTATGAGAATATAGAATAGAATCACAAATAATATTGCCGAAGGCTTTTTGAGTTCTCATGGTCTTGTAAGGAAGTTACAAGAATTGCAAATAAACAATCATCATTCACTTTCTTGCTAGCGAAAATTATTTTTTGGATTATACAAATCTTCTGTACGTATATCTTTCATGCTTTATAAAGTAAAAGTAAAAAGAGCTTCTCGAATTATCAAGAGATAGATACAAAACTAGCTAATACATCTTATTTCGATATCTAATTCTTAACAAATCGCCTCAAGTAGGTACAATGCATTAATGTAGGATAATAATCCTGGCTATGAGAGCAAACAATGTTGGCGCCTTTCCCACGCACGCAGCCTCCTTCTGTGCACCCGAAAATTGCATCATCGTCATGAGCGCCAATTGCCATTTCCCCTCACTTCCACGCCAAACTATTTAGGGTCTCTATCAAATGCAGTGTGCTGAATGAATTTGGGCGACAACGACGACGACGACGGTGTTTCATGTCGTTTTAGTTCTTCGCCTGAATAAAAGGTTTGCTCGCCATGGTTAGGAGGTAGGATTCGATCCCTCCAAGCCAAGCCAACCAGCCAGCGAGCGCATTACATTCCTGTTATATTATAATAATATTATCGCCAATAAATCTTCACATTTTGTCCTGTGGTCTTTGTATCGGATACCTACACCCCCGCACCTTCTTTCGAGTCAGTGTCCGTTCCCTCTTCACCTATTTCGAAAATGAGAACGAGTTGGAGGTGGCATATTTCGGTCGATTGCATTCCGGCATGTTTTAAGAGCGCGCGTTTATTTCCAGTTGCATTGCTTCTCTACGGAACGATGCTGATCGGTTGCTCCCATTGGGATTGCAGTCAGAGGAAACTGGTGAAGGTGGGTGAGGAGAATTTGTTTGCATTTCATAGATAGAATACCCCGGCTCTACGCTGCAGCTAAAGGACATTCGATTGCATTTGGTAAGGCGAAATCTGACTGCGGAATTCAAAAGATTATTCAACATGCATAGCATCAGAACAGGCTCTCATTATAATTTTAATGTTCGACACACAGAAGCGCTATTTTCGTTATTGTCTTACAGCCTTCAATACCTTATTGATACAATGAGCCACTAACGCAAGCTTACCATATTGTCCGGTTGAACCTGGACCTGTCCGGATATTTAATATAAAATTTAGGAAAGCATGAGAGAATTTTGGGACCTAAATTGCGATTTTAAATCTGCCGATATGTTTTAATACAAACATAATATTCAAAGTGTTTTTGAACAGTGTAAGAGGAAGTAGGCGATGGCTTGTTGCTATCGCGCGTGTTTTTTGTTTTGCTCCGCCAAGGTGAAAATTAAATTTTTGAGGTTTTAGTAGTTTGTTATTGTGAAATTGTGAATTTTTCTTGGTATTAGTGGATAAAGCACAGTGATCAAAAATTGCATGTTTTATTGCATGTGCCCGACCCGATTCTCCGATGATTTCATCCACCTCCAGCAGTTGACATCGTTGAATGATCCGTTACAAGAGGAAACACACTTCCTACTTCAACAATTGGTGAGTTTGTTTCATGCGCCTTTTTACTAATTTATCCTGAACTGATGTTCCAACCCGGGAGTTTCTACCTGCGAACACTCAAAATTGGAAAATTCTTAAATACCATAATTGATTTATAAAGAGACGTGAGGTGATTGCTCGCATTTTGCGGGGAGCGCTGGGGAGTTTTTTTTCAACAACTTTTTCATCTTAAGAAGTACAATTATAATATACGAGGGCTCAAAAAGTTTGAATACACTTTTAACTACTACTACTTATATCAGACAAACTTTAACAGATATCAAAGGGTCCATTTTCATCAATTGTTGATTATTTAATGACGATGTGCAGCAAAACTATTTGACAAGCAGCGCCAACTGGTTTTCACATTCGAAACTAACAAAAGGGTGATAATAGCTTAATTTTAACACGGCTGTGTTTACAAATTGGTTTTAAAATTGATTATTTTGTGGAAACTGTCCTGTTTTAGAAATTAAAAACGACTGAATCTTGTAAAAACTCATCAAATTAATACTTCTAATACTCTTTGCATTTGTAAATATAGTTTTTCGATATTTTTCTAATAATAATCAACTGGGATTTTTTTTCTTAATTTTTAGCGGTCTACCACACTCCTCCACACCAAAGAGCTCATTTTAAATTCGAATCAAGAAGAGGCAATTTCAAATGAAATCGGTATTTGAGATAATTTTTCCCGTCTAATTCGAGGAGATAGCACTCTTGAAAAACAAACAACTTTTTAGATCGGACAACATTAAAAAACAAAACAATATGTTAATTGTTATGCTACACAAAGAAGTGTATTCGGTCAATTAAATCGGTATTGATTGATTATTTTTATATTCTGGGAATTTTGACTATTTTCCTTTTGGATTCGCTTGAATTTGTTATCATATTTTGATTTTTTTTCAACTTGCATTACTAAATTTAAAAACGCGTTGTTTCTATAAATTCTTAGTTTCATTCTTGGATTTGCTTAAAAATTTTCTTGAATCCTTATTTTTATGAAAAATTTCAACCAGAAATTGAATGATTTGAATAAATTATCTCGTTTGAACTTTCTAATTTCATGTTCTTCCTTTGCAAAGATTTTTTTCTTCTTTAAAGTTTAATGAACTTTCTGATGAATTGGTTCGAAGAAGTCGACACTACGACTAGAAATTAGCTTTTATGTTTTTCACACACAATTCTCTCTAATACTTCTTAACCGAATGCTTTTGGCAGCAAATTCTTCTTCAATACTCGGTGAATGTCTACAAGAAAACGTTCCAGAAATGATTAAATAGTTTTTTTCAAGATCTGATCATTGTTCAAGATTACCAGTCATGAAAACTGCGCCGAAATTTTGACAATTCATACGTTGTTTTGCAAAATTTATATGTGTTTTGACATAAGAGCTCATAACACCATCATTTTGACCTCAAAGCCCTCTGAGTGTCGTTTTGAACTGAAAATCTCCTATTAGCTATTATGCACTACAAATCCTAATTGAGGCAAAAACTATTTTTGGGCTAAATAATTTACTTACAGTCTACCAAATATGTATCCTTTGGCTTAATTCACATGATCATTGATGTTGTCGAGAATAAACTATACCTTAACAAGGGTTCCCGTAAAAAAAATCTGAGTTTTGGCAAAGAAAAATTCTGAGTTTCTGTGATTTTACCTAAAAATTCTGTGACGCTATTTCCTTAAGTTTCTTAAGACATTTTTCTTGAGCAAAAGCGATCAACCTTACTAATCTTATCATATTCTTATAAACTGAACTTAGAAATCTGAAATTGACTTACTTCAAAAATTAAAATTGAAATAATTTGTGAAATCTGTGAATATTCCCAAAATTTTGTGTTCTGTGACACAGATTCTGTGATGAAAATTTGCTCGAAATTCTGTGAAATTACAGATTTTTCTGTGATTTCGGCAACCTTGTACCAAAACTTGTCTCATATGAAATCTTATATTTTGTATTTGGCATGAAATGTCCAAAAAGTAGCCGCATGCCAGCTGATTTTCATCAAAAAGCTGATCAAAATGGTTGAAAGTTAAATTATTTCACATTAAAAATATAAGAAAAACTTCAAATATGTGCTTATTTAACTCTAAAAAAAATTGACTTTGGTAATGTGAATTGCCTTTTTTCCAGTTATATGACTCAATATAGAAGCTCTCTAACCTTTACTTTGTTTGTTCAATGTTATGGCAACAAAACTTAGAGCGGTATATTTGTATTCATTATTATATTTCGTAAACTTTTAACAACGTCGTATCTTTCCAAGTAACACTCCAGTAATTCTAAAAATAAGAAAAGAAAAAAATAAATAGTTTCAAATATGAAGAATTGTTTTCCGATAACGAGAGCATATCAAAATAATAACTCAAACGTATCTCACCAAAACATTTACATCGGATTCAGTTATTATTAAATACTCAAAATTTTCGATTTAAAGTTTCTCCAATCTGCATTATATCTTATTCTGATTGACAGACTTGAATGGGGTTAAGCTCATTTTCAATGATAAAGATTTTTTTCGGATTGTCCTAAACTAAAATGATTATATCTTATTTTGATATACGTTCAACTTTTTATGAAACACGGACATCGAAGTCAATGGCCCAAACCGTTCAATAATGAGTTTCGCTCAACAGATCAATAAAATTGAATCCAATTTTTGGGAAACCAACAATAGAGCATGGTTTTAGCAAATAATGTGGTTTACTGACATTCCACTAGAATTTTTTCCCGAAGCACTCATATCTCGATAAGTTATAATTTTGATAGGTTATGTTCTGCCCAATATCAAACTATGCTATCTGAACGAGATATAATCTTGAAAAGAGCATATCTAAAATTGATATAATTTAGCTATGATCGCATAGATTTTTTGATATAATTTGAGATATTTCAACACCCTACGAGAACTGAATAATACTCATTTAGATAGGAAAAAATGAGTATCTAAATATCTCATCTTGATATAGTTTATATCTCAAGGACATAATAGATTCGTACCGCTCGGATATCTTCCCGACGGCACTCGTCCTGAACTAAGATAGTCTGACTTAAAGCCCGTCGGTCCTTCGCCGAAACGAACGATTTGATTCTGAACTGATTGCCCGGTACGCTTTTTGACCTGGATGAGTGCTAGCTTGACATTCCATTGCTCATAGTCTTCGTCAGAAATACCACACATTATTCAAAAACATCATAAGAGCCACAGCAAAACAAATGTCCTGGATCATCAGGACAGCACAAGGCGCACCCCCATAAGACTCTAAGAGCAACATTTCTTTTCTCCGATTCGCCTTCTATTTGTGGCGGGTTGTCCTGACTGGCCAACTAGCTACACATAATCTGTTGAATTTCCACCCGAAAAAAACCCGACGTTTGAAACTTTCGAAATGATGTATTGTTTTTGTCCTTTTGGGTTGATCCACTTGCCGACCACCCAACCCCTTTCTCCCCTTTCCAGTGGGTGGATGACAAAAAAAAACTATCACGAAGGAGCATGTATTCAAATACGCGAAAATTTTATGTTTTATGTACTCTTCTGCTACTCAGCTATCAGCAGAAAAGCTAGAGCTGGTGGTTCGGTGTGGTATTCTTTTCGCGTATTCTCGCTCCTCATTTCGTTATTCGTGTTCGTCGTCCTCGTTCTCTTCGTCGACGTCGACGTCCAATGACGTCGTCGTCATCATTCGCATTCAGTTGCCGGTCGTCGGCGTCGACGTCGGCGTTGTTATGCTCACAGTTCGCTCTCCTCCACATGGCGCGCGAGTTTGACGATTCGAAAAATGTTTGGTTGGAGTTCAAGTTGCAGTTCCAGCTAGCCTAGCCAATGTGTTATCAGCAGAGGACTCTCAGCTGCGCCCGGCATGAGTTTAGTTCAGGTGGTTGAGTTTTTTTCGCCGGTCGACTGCCCGCCTAAACACGAAAAAGCACGTGAGTCGACGGCGAGCACCGAAACACACAATGTTGGCTTTCGGTTCTTTTTTCTGTTTTTGTTTTGACCGAAAACTCATATCACATGTTCCTTAAAAATCGTTACCATTCCTGGATGTTTGTTTAGGGCTTTTGAAGATTTTCCTTACACATAGATCACATTTCGTCGGATACAACACTCACCTTCACGAGAACACCACGAGGAATTTGAAATACTTCTTCGAATGACACCTCTTGACACTGCACTTTTAATCTGTGTAGGTTTTTGCCTTTTTTCAACCTTGTTGATTATTCTCCAGTTTCACTCAAAGCGTCGTCAACATGCCGACGTAATCAGCTGACAATCATTTATGTTGGTTGCTTGGATTATTTTTAATTTGCCAACGAAGGCGTTCTATTAGGCTAATCTTTGACGTCGCACTGACATAGTTTCGTTGCGCGTTTATTTTTACGATACACCTCACTGTTATAAACTTCTGTAACTCAACAGATTGTTTTATTAGATTTTTGCACAGGCTTCTTACTATAATGATCTCGACCAACTTCATAAAACGAAATTCTTCATACTGTTCCACCCATCGATCGCCTTATGAACACGGGGACACGCTAATAAATACTCATTAGTAAATCGAAACACGTTCGCCGAGTGCACCCATAAATTCAGCACATTTCACACCTGCATCGAAAGAATGCATGATTGTGTTTCTTGTTTCATATGCTTATATCTTTTTTTCTGCGCTTCAACCATTTGTCATCGTGCGTTCTGTGAGGCGCGCGCGAACCTTCTTTATCTCATTATCGGTAATTACCGGGTTCTGAGTACACAACAAGTCTCGGCAGGTACCTAATGTGTGCGGTTCGAAGCACCACTCAGCCAGTAATAATCACTTAGTGCCGTGCTTTAATGGCCAGAACCGTCCTAAATACGCGGTCACCCTTCCTGGTGCAATTCCCCGGTCCAGGAGTATCCTTGCGCTTCTTAACGTCGTCGATCTTCGTCCGCAGGAGCAACAATCGAACCTGTAATCGAACAACCACCCACAACACTCTCGAGATGTCTTGAAGTCAATATTCTACGCACTCACTTCCGATTGTCCGATTGTAATGAGTAATCTTCTTGTCACCTCTTCCTATTTAGTGTGGGATATTTCCGATTATTAAACTCTACACACAGGACACATCCGTTAGCGCTGACCTAGCATCGTTAACTGACTGCTAAGTGTTATTATGCTTCTCCAGCACGTTCCAATCGAAAGCCCCGTTCGTTAAAAGGCACAGTGAACAGTGTACACACAACACTCCTCACATGTGGCGGCTTACCCTGCACCCACATCCCCTACACACACGCCGGCTGGCTGGCCACTCGCGCGCGCTCCGAATTATTCCCTGAACGATCTCATCGTGTGTCATTATTGCTTGCTGGCTCCGTGTGTGGCTGCCTGACTGCTAGTTAGTAGGAGCACCGAAACGTATTTGGACGCCGCACGGCATCCCGCTAATAATATTCCACACTTCTCACTCACTAACTCACTCACTCGCTAGCTCTCTCACTCACAACACAACTGTTTATTTTTTTTATATCTCGATGCTCTCCGAGCAACCGGCCCATTCTCTCATCATCTCATCAATCGGCCTACTCCGACTTTTGCTGTATTAGTTAGTCATTTTATAATAATAATACATAATAAAATGCGAATAAAATACGCTCACTCTCAGTGCTCAATCGACGACGCCACCCTCCATGCCACCCAACTGCATCCTCTAACTACTGCTGATGTGTAGTTGTAATAATGCACATACGCTTTTCCTCTCTCTATAATCACCACACCACTGACGGACTCTTACTTCGACTGGGAAAAAGGGTTCTTCTGATCTGATGCACGCATCCTCTCTCCTACTCGCCGTTTTGTTAATGCACAACACTCTGCTTACTCATTCATACTCAAATTCGGTGCACAATTTAATTTCCACCCCCAACCGACCACCCACTCACTCTCTGTTTTCCACCCGGCGCGGCGTCCTACCGGCCATCCGGCCACAAGAAACAGAAACGGATAAGCTGTCGATGGTATCGTTTGTTGCGAAGCGCCAACCCTGCTTCCAGCAGAGAGACGTTTTATATAAATTAACTTGGGCACATCATGGCACCACGGCTTCTCCTCCGCCGATTCCGTTTCCCCCCTCATAGGTAACGAGCTGCAGTCGTACCTACTGCAAGTTTTCTTGCAACTGCATTTGGGGAATATGCACTTTCGTTCGAGGAAGGAATTGTTTGTAGGTGTGAGCCTCTTGTCCTTTTTCCTTTTCACTTCACCATTTCCTCCACGATCTCCTGCAGAAACCGAAAAAGGATACCTTATTACTTATTCCGGTGTTCGTCGAGGCTTTTCGAATCGTCCGTCGGTCGGCGTCCAGAAGAACCGAAGGTTTTCCTTTTGCACAGGTACGGGCATCATGCAAAATGTGGGCCTCTTGCAATGCCTAAAGGAGAAGAATGTTGCAGTGGGTGGGTGGTGATTACTTTCTGAAAATAGCTTAACTGGGAAGATTTTCGGGTTCCGATGAAACGTCCGTCGTAGGCTGCTGGTGCCTGCAGGGTTGTTTCCTTGAAAATTGTCATTATTTTCCTCCAATAGAGATGTCAAATTTATTACTGACTGAACGTTACTTTACTGTTGAACCAGTTGAATCAACAAGCGTTGCTGTCAATTTAAATTTTATCTTAACAATATTTTAATATTTAAATGTGATTAAATTTTAAACATAATGTATACATTTTTGTCGCTTTCAAACCAAACGCAGATATTCGAGATCGTCAAATAAATTGTAGGTTACAGCGATAAAATCATGGTTTATCATAATTTTTGGGGAAGTCAACCATGATTCCAGTCGCGTCCTTGCAATTGGGTACATTTAAGCTACGAATATGCTGAGCAATCACACCACTGCACTACATGTTAATGAAATGTTCTATCAGATCATAATGAGATGTTAAATCTACTGAGGTAACGTGATCGTAAAGCGATTCCAAGCTCTTCATTGTTTCTTGATGCCAGCTATTACCCTTCTAATTTATTTGTTGACAATGTTTTTGAATATTTAGTTCGCTTATATAATTTTAAGCCATATTATATTTTTGGTCTCTTTCAAAGTCAGAAAATTTAACAGCTTTCTTTTGATAGTTTACTTCAACTTAGGGGAAATAATGTGAAACGTGATACGTATCAATTCTTTAAACAACAGGTCGCATATATAACACTGCTAACCGAGCCATTTAAGACTCGGCGTCCTACAGCGAATCACTTATCACGTGTAAAAAAGTAGGTACTAATAATGTAAGCTCATGCTATGAAAAATTGTAAGTAAATAACAGAGGGAATAATTTCTATAACGCTTAGACACAGCAATGTCTCAAATAATTGTCGTAAATTTACCCACCGATACTGTAGACATTTACCTAGAAACCATTATTATTTTAGAGAACTTTGTAATCTACTATCAGCTTTTAGAAATTTTCAATCAAAATTAGGAGAAAAATTTAAACATGTTTTTTAAAAATGCAGTGTAACAAAACGCGACACATGGGCCTTCGAACATGTTCATGTGATTCAACGAGCATTTTTTTCATGGGGGTATTGAGGAATTTAAATACTGTTGTGTTTTTTTCTTCAATTTGTTGACCTATACATTGTGTTTACGGTTTAAAATTTTTTATCGACTCAGTGTCTCAATGATCTTAAAGTAAAATTTCATAGCATAACATGGCATAGCATTGGGTGACTACACATTTCGGCATTGGCTGATACACGAGGTACAACTAATAATCAAGTCCATCAGCTGTTCAAGGCAAACTGGCATTCTGCAGCGAAGAAGGTGGACAAGGTGGCTGTACAAAATCTGATGGCAGGGGTTAAGCGTAAGGCCGGGCAATTCGGATTTGGAAAAGCTGAAGCCAACTGAATATTTTTCCTGAATTTTATACTAATTAAACTTGAAAAAGAAATTTAATTTGATTTTCTAAATAAACGATTTCTCCGATTTACACGCGTTTTCCCTTGACCAAATTTTTACCGTATCACCCTTTATGATGCCAAAATGAGTATCTGGATTCAGTACCTATTCAAGTGTTATTTGTTATGAGAATCAATTTGGTACCAAAGTGCACACCGTGACAAGTCAATCTAATCATGTAGGGATAGTCTGGACAGTTTTGAACTTTTTAGGTGCTGAGTACTCATGCGACCCTACACAGAAAAAAATTTGACTATTACGTGTCACTGAAAACTGCAACCTTGAAATTCAATCATTTGTTATTAACAAAACCTGTTTTTTTAAATTGTTTTCCTTGAAAGTTAACGAAGATTCATTTATTATTACAGCAAATGTCCTGTAAAAAAGTTGTACACTAAAAATTAAATATCACGTAATCATGTTTATAAGAAATCCTTCTCGGCAAATTGGATTGACTAGCTGACCCGGTAAACTTCGTTTTACCCGTTACTTGAAAAATCGTTGTAAAATGTTTACAGATCATTAACTTCTTCGTGCTCGTTAATCAGTTTTCATGAAAATCGTTGTTTCAAGTTGTTTGAGTTTTTTCCCGTTTCTAGAAGATTTTGTATAGGAGCCCCCCTTCCATAAAAGTGAGATTCTTGAAACTATTATACAAACCATCTCTGCCCCGAAAAACCCTCGGATACCAAATTTCACTTCATTACGACTGACCATTCATACGTGATGGTGTTACAAAGAAAACGCCTCCATTTTTATATATAAGATTAGGGATGAATGACAGCTTGCTGTTAAATTCCTGGAAAAAATAGGATTGATGAACAAGAGAATATTAGAATATACACAAAAATACAAATAAAAATGGAAAGAACACACAATTTTGTTTTGTTTTAATCAGAGATGCTGCGATGTGAAACCATCCAAATTTGTCATTACCATCATTACCAATAGCGCTAGAATCATAAGAATATTTAAATCTACTGCAACCTGTGGTTCTCTTTTCTTTCCTTGGCGAAAAACGTCAAGCTGATGATAATTCTGAATTTGAAAAAAATAACGTAGTTCATTGAAACTTTGGCAACTTGAATCAAAATAAATTTGATTGAATTCTTAATTCACACCGATATAAATCCTTCTCATTTCACATTATCCTGATATGCATCTTCTACTCCGATTAACACAAAATAGCAAATACAGAAAATCGAATCTTTTCAGTGACCATCGTTTCCGTGAAATGCTAGAGAAAATGGTTTTTAAGGCAATAAAACACATTTCTTAGATTCAAGAAGCAAAAAGCAACCGCTTAAAAGGAGCTACATTTGTTTGAATTTTATCTATGTATAAGTATCATGGAAAGAATTCATGAAAAGTATGACAGTGCATTTCTGTGGATTTCTGTTTTTTACTCAACTCCTGATAATTAATTGAGGCTCGGTAGGTTTAATTCAGGACTACTCACTTCCGGTACTGACGAGTGAGATTCTAATAACTCTCACCTGATCCTTTCAATGATATCGAATCACCATCCTTAGATTTAGTTTTATACGAATATAAAATTTACACCGTTAAAAGTCACCACTTAACGCCTTGATTTCTACTCGTCTGAGGTTCGAAGGCAAAGGGCTACGAAAAGGATGAGAACGATATCTTGTCGAACCTCCAATTTTTCCCGCCAAGCCTCCTCTCTCATTTCCCAACTACTCTCTCGCTCTCCTCCTATATTTTCTTTTTTACTTTGGGTTCTTGGACTAGTCGGAGTAGTTGCCTAAATAATGTGTCGGAGTGGGTATTGTGAGAGGTTTTAGTGTAAAATATATAATTTTAAGTATTTTAAAATAAGTTGACTTAAGTCTAAAGCCTCGTCCACACTCGGCAACTAGAACTGCGATTTCGGTTGATGAGACTTGTTTATGTTTACATATTGGTTGCTGAAACTTTCAGCGAGAGAGTAGTTGGGAAATGAGAGAGGAGGCTTGGCGGGAAAAATTGGTGGTTCGACAAGATATCGTTCTCGTCTTGAAAGTCTCCCATGCTAGTCGGGAGACTTGAGACATGCTTCTCACCGTCTAGTTCTAAATGTAAACATAAATAAGTCTTAGCAACCAAAATCGAAGTCCAAATTGCCTAGTGTGAACTAGGATTAAGGGAAACTTAGCACAATCTCAAGACTCCTGTAAGCGTTGCTAGTCTCTCGAAAGAGGTCTCAGCGATTTCGTTCGTAGTTTGTAGTTTTATATGCAGTGAGTATTTTGGGGGTTGAACTATTCCTCTGGAACGCGAAAACTTCCACGAAAAGCAC
This sequence comes from Uranotaenia lowii, assembly GCF_029784155.1. NCBI lineage: Eukaryota > Metazoa > Arthropoda > Insecta > Diptera > Culicidae > Uranotaenia > Uranotaenia lowii. The sequence goes on from NC_073692.1 coordinate 431,632,013, forward strand.
GCAGTCATGACCACCGGTTCCACTACTCACCACTAGAGACCGCAAGCTACCCAGCAGAGCGAAAAGGCGAATGAAAATAGAAGAGGCGAATGGAATTTAGACCAGGCAAAAAAAGCGCGAGGCGAGAGCAACGATTGCCTGCTATCAAAAGCCTGTTATATGAACGGCCAACGTCATTTGAAATTTGAACGTTGGCGAAAGAACTCTGGAAGAAAATAGAATATTGTGATAAGTTTGATGTCACATATTCGGACAGCAGGACCCCGCTGTTTTTGGATGAAATTTCAATCCACCGCTGAGTCGTCGCCGTTCAATCGGATTCGTTACGAAGCCACAAAAAGAATCCGCCTTTAAACCATTGCCGCTTTTGAGGTTACGTTCGCCGCTACAATAAAGGTAACCCCATTGCTTCCGGATTTAAACCAGCCGTTGGTTTAGCCGCATCATTCCATCGCTAGTTCGGGTGAATTTCTCACTGGCGAACTTGATCCGGCCAACAACACTTCCGTGCCTGATTCAGCACCCAAGGTGGGACCAGGTGCACTGCAATTTACCCGTCAACTGCTCCGTATCTTCCGCTGGTCGCTAACCTAGAACGCCGCCAGCTACTTCGCCGCGTCAACGACATTGGACTGAGTTCGACCTCACCGAACCCAAGGTCGGACCAACCCGAGGACCAGTACTAGGTGGTTACCGTAACAGGTCAGATATCTTTTATTTTTACTCATAAGTGTTTGATTCAAAGTGGTGGAATTAAAGCTTGGATTGTGCTCCCAATAAATTTAAGATAAGCTGGAGTTGTTTCCTCCTGTGGAAATTCTCTGCATTTTGCATTTGATCAGTAAGCTTGCCGACCGTAGGGATTGTTAAGAGAAACTCTGAGACGCCTGCCGACTGACTAGTGGCTAGTCTTACACTCCGTAAATACGAACGATTACATACTCGCTGTCAACTGACACCGATAAGCAACACTAGCGGTATGGATCACCATGGTTCGTGCGAAAAGCGCAAAAAGGTAGAAAAACTAAGCAGCATTACGCGCAAACACATTGGAAATTTAAAATAGATTCCGTAGAGCTAGCGAGTGTAGAAATTGTTATCGAATTTTGATCAAAAGGTGTAAAAAATTACCCTTTAATTACTCAAAATCTAGTTCAGGTAGCTTCAGTTAGTGCAGGTGATTGAATTGTCGCTTAAAGCTAAGAAATAAATACTAACTTAGCAGGTAAATAACAGTGACAAAAAAAAATCTGCAAAACTTTACCTAACAGTTAAAATCTCCTACATAAACCTGATCGTTGCTATTTGCGAAGACAGGCACAATCACAATAGTAGAACACTAAACGCATGTGAAAAACATTGTTCTAAACATAAAACAAATTTGAACGATACCCGAACACAAAGTTTTTTATTGGTTTTTTTTTTGTCTCCTCAAAGGATTTAATAACATCGGAAACATGAAACCGGAAAATTTACATCTTCGGCGAATTTTATTTCTGTTGATCTTGTGCGATATCAAGACTAAGCAAAAACGCGATTCACATAACTCAGGCCTATGCATGATATTTTTCTCTCTAAATAAATAAATACATACCTTTTAATTGTAGTCAAATGCGGTGAATAATAATAGGAAATTTATAGATGAATTTTGAGTTATTTATCGCTTATATTATCTGTCCTCAAAACAATAAAATCTTCAAGACTGAATAATATAATTGATTGGAACAATGATAATCCTTGTTTATAATTTCTTGAAGAATTCTATCAAGAAATTCAAATAAAACATGAAACATGATCGCAACATAATTTCAAAAATCTAGATTTCATGCAACCTTGGAAGTTATCTGTTATCAAAAGACAAACAAATAAAGGATTAGCTTCAAATTTAGCATAATTTATTCAACCAGAATCATTTGTGTAAATAATTTCATAGATTTCCAAGTTTGATCAAACCTTCGCAAATATTTATTTCCTATTATCATTATAAATATTAAAGATGTTTCAGATATGTCTTTGGGTTGAATAAAAAAATAATAATCAACACATTTTTGAGCTAAACAAGTACTCTACCAAGATAATACAACAATGTAATCTGGCACCCTCCAGTTAGCCGAGAAGGGTCCACCCGATTCACCGTAGGTACCGGTCAAGCAGCAACATATCAAAAGATTGAACGGGAACATCAAATTCATTGAGGAAAAACAAACCAAAACAAAACACGAGCCGTTGATGGTGTGTGGTGGGCGGAAAACGCATGTTCATCATCGAGAGGATATCAAATTGTCCAACTCCTACCAACACAACCGTAAGCCGAACCATGCCTCGGCATACGATTGCACTTAATGTTGCTCATTCCATCCAAGTAGGCGAGCTCTCATCTCATTAAACTCTCATTCTCTTCCATTTACTCTCTCTCTCTCTAATAAATACACACAAACTGGACCTCATCATCGAACCACCCACAGCCAGCTGCGTTTTTCCGATTTTTCCTTCCCTCCCGAAGTTGATGATGGTAAATACAGTGATGATGGTGATGATCATCATTCACTCACACTGTGTAGCATGATTTTGTTCATCAACAGAATGAAGGGTAGAAAAAAAAATTGCATTATAACTGCCCATATTTACTCCCATCATCCATGTGTTGTGGAGACGATTTGCGAGAAGGCTTCCAGGAGGAAGCTTATTTTTCGACGAGTGTATGTTCAGAGACTGTCCGTCCACATTCACATGTGAATAATGATATCGTGGAGCACCACACCGTGCATCATGCATCACACCTTGCGAATTCCTACCTTATAGCGGGTGGGAGGTCGCATACCATACCATACCAAAGCTCGAATCTCTCTAGAAGAGGAGCACAGAGACTTGACTTTTTTGCATGCTTTCGTCGGTCTTCGGGTTCTTCGGGTGGCGCATGTCTATTTCGATTGTAAACAACACCCCCCAACAGAAAATCGCTGCTGCTATGCTGAGGACGAGGAGAACTGCACACTGCACACGAAAATTAAACTGCACAAAAATATAAATTCAAATTACCAAAACTTTTTTCTTCGGTCGGTCAATTTTTTTCTGTGCGAACAAATCCTTGCAACGGGAGAAGTTCTCGATCATTTTTCCTGTCTCACTTTTTCCTATGACTTATAGTTAAGGGGGTAGGATGGCTGATGCTTTTCGTTTTGGGTGTAGGATATTTATGCTGGGCAGAATATTGTCATGCAGTTTTTTTATCGGGTTGTACTTGAAATGTTATTATTATTGCTGTTTCGTATTCATACTCCTCTGCTACACGATATTAGGAACGTATCGATTAATTATTACTTTCAAAAATGGCGTGACTGCTTGCGCTCGTTATCATAGTGTTTTTTTTTGTTCTATTCACATGTTTCTTTAAAACCGTATGTTTATGATTATAAAAAAAATAAATTGAATCAAGAAACATACTGTACTAAACAAACCTTTTAGAAAATCTAAAAAAACATTAACAATTATCAATATTTAAATTTCCTATCGACTGGTCCGGTAATGTATGTTGAAAAGGTTTCTCGGCGATTTCAGTCTCAAAAAATCATAAAACGATTTTTTTTTTTAAATATGTCTTTATTTGTATCAAATCATGATTACACTTATATTAATTACATTATTGCATTAAACTAGGTGTTCAGCTCAATAATGAACTGAAGTAACTAGATTATAAAAATTTATTTATAAGATTTAAATTTGCTGAGCGCAATCAAGTTTTTAATGTAGAAGAACATCCTGTAATAGCAAAAATATTTTATACTTAAAACTAAACACTATCTTAAAATTAAACTAAACATAAAGAGAACGAATCTCTGCGATGGAAGACTGCATCGATTTGCCTCTGAAGTTGGAGATGATTTTGTTGGCCATCTCTTCGATAGATTCAATGCCTGCAATCCGATGAAGATCTTCGGTGCTGTGCCAAGGTGGAAGCCGCAAAATCATTTTCAGAACTTTGTTCTGAATCCTCTGGATGACTTTCTTCCTCGTCGCGCAGCAGCTAGACCAAATCGGAACTGCATACATGATCGCTGGTCGGAAAACTTGTTTGTAGATGAGCATCTTATTTCGCAGACACAACCGGGATTTCCTGTTGATGAGAGAATAAAGAGATTTAGTGTATTTATTACATTTAGATTGAATATCTTCAATGTGATTTTTAAAAGTAAGATTCCGATCAAGTGTAAGTCCCAAGTACTTCACGTGATCAGACCATTCTAATGAAACACCATTAAAAGTTATGGAATGATTTTCATTAGGTTTTAAAAAATTTGCTCTTGGCTTATGGGGAAATAAAATAAGTTGAGTTTTGGAAGCGTTAGGAGAAATTTTCCACATTTTCAAGTAATTCAAAAAGGAATTTAAATTTTGTTGCAATCTACTGCGTACCACCCGTAAATTTCGACCTTTTGCTGAAAGCAAAGTATCATCAGCAAATAATCTTCTACCTTTTCCTTCTGGTACATCAGGAAGATCAGAAGTAAAAATATTGTATAAAATTGGCCCAAGTATACTGCCTTGAGGGACACCAGCTCTAATTGGTGTCCTTTCAGAGCATGAATTTTGATAGCTTACTTGTAAGGTTCGGCTAGTCAAATAATTTTGAATAATTTTGGTGAGATATACAGGAAAATCAAATCGAGCTAATTTAGCTACTAAACCTTTGTGCCAAACACTGTCAAAAGCTTTTTCAATATCAAGAAGAGCAACACCAGTTGAATAACCTTCAGATTTGCTAGCGTTAATCATATTAGTTACACTCAAAAGTTGATGTGTAGTAGAATGTCCATGACGAAAACCAAATTGTTCATCAGGGAAAATGGAATTCTGATTAATGTGAATCATCATTCTATTCAAAATAACTCTCTCAAATAGTTTACTTAAAGATGGAAGCAAACTAATTGGTCGATAACTTGAAGGCTCTGAAGCACTTTTTCCAGGTTTCAAAATTGGAGTTACTTTGGCATTTTTCCATTTATTGGGAAAATAGACCAAGTGAAAACATTTGTTGAAAATTTTAACTAAAAAATTTAAAGTGCTTTCAGGCAACTTTTTAAGAAGAATATAGAAAATCCCGTCTTCCCCTGGAGCTTTCATATTTTTAAATTTTTTGAAAATCAATTTAAGTTCATCAATATTTGTCTCACAAGAACTTTCAAACACATTTTGCTTAGAAAGAATATCATCAAATTCTAGGGAAATTTGAGCATCAATTGGACTTACAACGTTTAAATTAAAATCATGAGCAGACTCAAATTGTTGGGCTAATTTTTGAGCCTTTTCTGAATTAGTTAAAAGAAGTTTATCCCCATCTTTCAAAGTAGGAATTGGCTTCTGGGGCTTTTTCAAAATTTTAGTTAATTTCCAAAATGGCTTTGAGTAGGGTTTAATGTGCTCTACTGCTTTAGCAAAATTTTCATTACGAATGAAATTTAAACGACGTTTGATCTCTTTTTGAAGGTCGCAATAAATTAATTTCAAATAAGGATCTCTAGTACGTTGATATTGGCGTCGACGAATGTTTTTCAGTCGTATCAAAAACTGAAGATCATCATCAATTAAAGGTTGATTGAATTTATGTTTAACTTTAGGTATTGAAGCGGCTTTAGCATTGACTATTGCAGTTGTCAAATTTTCTACAGCCAAATCAATATCTTCTATTGAATTCAATGGAACGTTTACATCTAAATTACGTTCAATAAAATTCATATATCGCTCCCAGTTAGCCTTTTGAAAGTTAAAAGTTGATTTTAAAGGGTTTTCAATGGGACTTTGGGATAAAGAGAAAGTTACTGGAAGGTGGTCTGAATCGAGGTCCGCATGAGTAACTAATTGACTACAATGCTCGCCTAAATCCGTTAGAACCAAATCAATTGTGGAGGGATTTCTAATTGAAGAAAAACAAGTATGCCCATTAGGATATTCAACAGTATAATAACCTGCAGAGCAGTCATTAAACAAAATATTCCCATTTGAATTTGATGAAATATTATTCCAAGATCGGTGTTTTGCATTAAAGTCACCAATAATGAAAAATTTAGATTTATTTCTGGTGAGTTTTTGTAAATCTTCCTTCAAAAAATTTTTTTGTTCACCGCTACATTGAAAAGGCAAATATGCGGCAACAATTATAATTTTCCCCATAGAAGTTTCTAATTCAATTCCAATTGTTTCCAAGACTTTTGTATTGAAAGAAGGAAGAAGTCTAAATTTGAGACGACTATTGATGACAATAGCTACACCCCCACCTTGTCGATCAAGTCGATCATTTCGTAAAATTTTAAAGAAAGCATCGCTTTTCAAGTTATTGTCTGGCTTTAAAAAAGTTTCAGTGATGGCAGCAATATGTATATTTTGAGTTTTCAAAAATAAAAAGAACTCGTCTTGGTTAGCCAGCAAAGATCTAGCGTTCCAATTCATAATATTTAAACATCTATTTGGATCCATGAGGGAATCGTAAAGTCATAATAATTTTGTTAGCATAATTAAAAGAAGTTTGGAAAGCTTCAAACATTGAATTTGCTTTCAACATAAGTTGCATCATTTCCATTAAATTTTGATGCAAAAATTTTAATTTTTCCTCAGTAATCTCACCCAAATCAACAAAATTGTTAGGATCAGAAAAGGAAGGAGAAGAAAAGGTATTTGAATTTCGGGGATTTTCCCAAGCCTTCGCATGAACGTTGAGACTTGGTTTTTTCCCATTTTTATTAGTTAAACCTGAAGAAGGCAACCCATTTTCAACCACCTCTGAGAACGATAAACAACGAGTCTGTGGCGCAGAATCAGCCCAGGTAACATTAAAATCACTTCGGGTATTACCCAGCCGTGATTCCAATGTAGGCCGAGGCTGACTGCGAACAGGCAGGTTGTTTGCCGGCCCGACGTGTGAAGACGAAAAAGAGGAAGGAGGAGAAGAAACTTTTCTGGAAACTTTGGGATTTTTCCTAGAAGCAATAATTTTTGCCCTGATGGGACAGTCTAGCGAATTCGAGGAATGATTACCTGCGCAATTTGCACACTTAAAAAATTCTGTTTTTGGCTTATCACCACCAAAAAGGCATTTAGATTTTTCATGATCGAATGAGCCGCAAAACATGCATCTGGCATTCATTCTACAATTTTTAGTGCCATGACAAAAAGCTTGACAACGACGACATTGCGTAATATTTTGAAGGAAATTGGTAGAAGATTTACGAAAAGGTTCGAATTTGACTCGACAATGAAACATAAGACGAGCCTTTTCAAGAATTTGCAAATTATTAACCTGATCCTTTTTAAAATGGATCAAATAAAGTTCAGGAGCAAAACCAACACTACTGATATTATTCGTGTTGGTTCTTTTCCTCATTTGAATTACTTGAATTGGAGAAAAACCTAACAAAGAATTTAATTCATTTGTGATCTCATCCGGTGTCTGATCGCCGGTGAGACCACGAAGTACAACTTTAAAAGGACGATCACTTCTAGTGTCGTACGTAAAAAATTGGTGTTTTTTATTATTCAAATAATTTAAAACCTTTTGAAAATCATTAAAAGATTCCGCCAATATACGAGCAGTTCCCCTTCGACCGATCTGAAAAGAAATCTTCACATCCTTGACGGAAGTGACGATTTCTTTTCGAAAGGCATTGAAGTCAGGAATCGTGACCGTTATTGGTGGAATCTTTTCGTTTTTAAGAGTATAAGAAGAAGAAGAAGGTTTCTTAGTACTCTTATCAGAATTAAATATGAATATTTCCTCATCACCGATGTTATGAAGGACATCGAATGAATTGGAAATTTCAACTTTTTTGGCAGATGGCCCTGGATTAGGTTCAGCAATCCGTTTTCTTCCGGCCCTTGAGCCGGCCGAAGACTTCCCCATGCTGGAAAGAAAAGAGAAAATATGAATAAAAGAAAATGAAAATAATTTTAGCACTGAGAAGTGCTGATTGAAATACAGGTAAGGAAAAAATAAATAATGTAAAATGTTCCTGCAGGTACACAGCAACGATACGATGCTCCGGCGTACGTGTTGACGGCTCAACGGTACAGATGGAAGTGAAATCATAAAACGATGTTTATTTACTACATCCGACGTTTCGGCATGTTTATTTTGCCTTTATCAAGGAATCTGGCGAGTTGGAAAGTTTACAAAAAAATTTAAATTAATTATTGTATCAGCTAATCTTATTCTTAACTTCTAACTGTTTTGATGTTATGAGGACAATACAAATTAAATATTATATAACTAAATGTTGAGGACAATACAGATCAAAGGAGTTAAAAAAAAATTATATAATATAAAGCTATGTGAATGTTAAAAACTTTTAATTCTACTTACAGTAATTTTTCGTTTTAATTGTCCAGAATATTTTTCGAATCTATGAAACTGTCCTGAAGAAAAAGTCGTCTCGTTGTCTGTGGTGTGAAAACATAGAATATTGAATGAGCTTTTAAGTTGCGTGCAAGCTTCTATGGAATATTTCTACTTACTGGCTGAGCGGATGGAAATCTATTGCAAACTAATGATGTTTTCGTTTGGTGATACTTTTTTAAAAAACTTTTCGAAATGTAATTAGAAAATGAGAACTTTTTGGTTTTCCTTTGGTTTGTCCACTCGATTGATGAAATTCTTGGCGACATTTATTTTTTGATGAAGCGGATGGACTGATAAATAGGGTGCTGTTTGTCCTTTTAATGTTGTCATTCTTGGGTCGTGGTCTTGGCACTTCTGCACCACAGCATCAAACAAGATCACTCATTCAACTTGGAAAGGACCAAAATCATCGATCGACATAGATACACCTCTGGACTTCAAACTCTTGAAATGTGTCACATCGCAAGGAACGGTAACACTGTCAACAAAAAGACTGATACGGAAGGGCTAAGTATCATTTACGCCGGTATTTTCAACTCCATGCAAAACAAACACCAACACACTCATACACAAAAAAACACATCTCATACACAACAATCAACAACAATCGATAGTGGTTAACGAAAGAACGAACAGGAAAACCAAAAAGTTTTCATTTTCTAATTACATTTCGAAAAGTTTTTTAAAAAAGTATCACCAAACGAAAACATCATTAGTTTGCAATAGATTTCCATCCGCTCAGCCAGTAAGTAGAAATATTCCATAGAAGCTTGCACGCAACTTAAAAGCTCATTCAATATTCTATGTTTTCACACCACAGACAACGAGACGACTTTTTCTTCAGGACAGTTTCATAGATTCCAAAAACATTCTGGACAATTAAAACGAAAAATTACTGTAAGTAGAATTAAAAGTTTTTAACATTCACATAGCTTTATATTATATAATTTTTTTTTTAACTCCTTTTATCTGTATTGTCCTCAACATTTAGTTATATAATATTTAATTTGTATTGTCCTCATAACATCAAAACAGTTAGAAGTTAAGAATAAGATTAGCTGATACAATAATTAATTTAAATTTTTTTGTAAACTTTCCAACTCGCCAGATTCCTTGATAAAGGCAAAATAAACATGCCGAAACGTCGGATGTAGTAAATAAACATCGTTTTATGATTTTTTGAGACTGAAATCGCCGAGAAACCTTTTCAACATTAACAATTATCTTTAACATTTTTAATGGGTGTTTCCATTCTAACAACACACCTGATCAAGTTTGAGCTTCACCTGGCCGCTAGAGCGAATTTAATAGATTCTCTACCCTGCATCCCAGTATAAGATGTACTAGCCAGTATGAGAACTCTCCAGTGGCTGATAGGTTTTTCGACCCGTGTCGGTACGGGAAGTCTCGATCGCACATTCAAATATTCATGTTCATGTTTAACTCATCAACAATAACTGCAGCACAACCAAGGGGTCCGTTACCACTGGCTTGGGACAGGTTTAACTCATCTTACTCCCTTTAAACTGTTCGAAACAAATAAAGAATCCTGAAAAGGTACCTAAGTAACCTACTCATGATTCCAAATTTGCCGAGATACTCCGACTGGCTTGAACCCACAATCCATTGTATATCAGTCGTCCGATCGTTTGATGTCCTGTCCAATACTCCCACTAAACCCCATAACAGAGTTAAGCTATTTTAATATGTAATCAAAAACAAAACAAAATGCATATTTTTACTCCTGTTTTACATCTTAGCTTGTTACCATTTGAAAATCGCAATACGGAACCAAATACTTAAAAAAATGTTTGTATATTTCCTCTTTGAAGGATTCAAAATCTGTTCATTCAGATAAAAAAAAATGATACCACAACTTACAATTGAAATGTATAGATAACATTCAAATGATGAAAACAATTATCACCAATGCATGCACGAGAATATTTAAGGCGTTTTAGTAATCTTCACTTTGAAAATTCGTAAACAAATGATTTCCAAACGGTACGGGAAAGTTATTCTCCATGCTAAATATCCACTTAAAGCCATTAATGTGCATCCTAAAACTTTTTGAATATCTCGTTTTTCCTTTTCAAGAATGAACTAAAAGTAAACGATACTTCAGCTTTCTTCATATTTCCAATTTTGACTAAGAGGACTGTGCAGACTCGTCCGCAGTCTGAAATGGACATTTGTGGGCCGCTGGGCCACACCCGGCCTTGGGAACAACACCTCACCCCACTACGCTTGCTCACTTGAACCAGGATGTTCCGGGAAGAACTGCATCGGTATTCAAGGGCCAAACAGGTTGATCCAGCTTCGCAATAAGTGGAAACTACCCTGTGTAACTATTACTCCAATTATTGAAAAACATGAAAACACAAATATTTTTCCAACCACGATTTTAACACACGCGGAAAAAAAAAATTATACGTTCGATTCCGTCAACGCCTACTTCCTCTGTCCCTTATGTAAAAGTTGTATTTATATTGAACAAAATGCAAAAGAAGTTACACACACTCACAAATCGTCTCAATTCTTGTACATTTTTAAAATTCAATTAAATTAATGTTGCCGAAAAGGTAATTTTATCATGCGGATTGAACTTCAGTCTCATGTTTTTTAAATGTATGTTTTTAGCTTCAATTCTATGTATAGTTTGTAAAAATTGTTCAACCCTTAAAAAAGAATTTTTATATAACTTTGAATGATATTTGAAATTATTCTGTTTTAAGAACCTCATCTTTAAATATATTTTGCAATTCCTGTAATCATTTAAATCTCAAATTTACACTCTATTTCTATTTGGTTCAGTCAGGTATGCCCACATTAAGATGTCTGTATGAAGAATACTCTGTAGTATACTCTGTGATTGATTTCTAAACTTGGTTTAAAGTGGTTTAAATACATATAAAAACATTTCGGATTCCAAGATCGCAAGAACAAGTCCTTCATCGCCAATGGTTGCTACTTCGTGATTGACGGAGGCCATCAATTTTGTTTAGAGGTCAAATGAACGGAACCTGGGATTCATAATGAACAAAACCAATGCTCTCTCTTTAAACATCAATAACGGCTCCGGCCACGTCTTTTCTCCTGTAATATTTTTTTTTTAATTTTAAAATTTTGGCCAGATAAAAAACACATTTTTTAAATGTGATTATGACTTGAAACACAATTGAAGTCAATTGTGTAAACTTGATTTCCATCTTCATAACTCTGATAGTTGTTACTCACATAACTAGAAGGTCGAAATGATATTAGAACTGGTGTTCTAAATCATATTTATATAGAAATTTCTAAACGAATGAAAATTGTAAAAGTTCAAATACTTTGGAGAAAAATTCGGAAAAAGTTTGAAATAATTAAAAAAAAATAGCTAATTAAACTGATTGGAAATGATTGGAGAAAACTAGTCCAAATAGAAAGTTATACCATTTTTTTTAAAGAGAAATGGAGAGAATCTGATCCCATTTAAAAACTATGTTGATTTTTTTCAGCCATTTTGATTGAACGATTCATCCCACATTTGATCGAAATCATTAAGATTTAACTTGGGCCCTATTTATGATTTAATCATGATATAAATGAATATCAATCGCTTTAAAGTTTTGAACATTAAAATAAGGAAAAATTGTAGAGAAATTTAGAGATCCTGAACAAGTTATTGGATAAGTCAATCCATGTTGAGGTTTAACGCATCAAATTATTAATGTGGCACAAATATTGGTGAATAATTTTCCACATTCACAACGTTAGAATTGAAGTTACAAGTCTGGATAAACTGATTATAAAAAAAAAAGATTTTTTTTAGCTTTAATATTTTCCGGATACCTAACATGAATAAATGACTCCGAAGGTCTCATTCCTGACAAGTATGAGTGGCTGACAGCATTCCAGGAAGGTAGACCATTTCATAACATATAAGAGCAGAATTAAAACTAACATAAGAATTTTATCAAAATATTCACAATTTTGTAAAATCTATGTTTTTGATCTAGTAGCAAATGTTTTGGAAATAATCCCCCTCTTCTTCCATTAAAAAAAAACGATACTCATTCGTCTTTCTCGATTCCTGATCCCTCGTTTTCACTCTGGTTTCACTGAAGGTTTAATTTTGTGATGTCGTTGTCACTTGAAGAGTTGCTGCAGCATTTGAAAACGTTGGCATCAGCTTGATATTTAGTTTTCGATGATTCCCTGCGTGAAACATTTCCAGATGCTCCTGCTTTCCGCAAAATCCAGGGGCATTCCAAATATAAAAAAAACTATTTTTTCTTCAAAACGTCATTTTCAATTTTTATGATTTTTCAGCTCCAAAAAAACGTGTCCGTCACTCACAAGCACAGCCTTCCAAGTTCCCTTAACCCTCTAGTGCCCTCTAGTTACTAAAATTGTCATAACGCCGCATGGAAAAGCTATTTTACATTTTTTTTTCGCTAAATGATTAAAAGTTGATGTAGGATTCCGTAACCACGACAGCTGTTTGACATGCATGTGGCATTCGCTACACCTAAGATAAGCTTTAAACCCACAAAAATTATTTTTGAAGTCTTAGAAAACATAGTTGCATATAGTTTTGCGTTCTGAAGAAAAAAGTAAGTATAACACTGTAACAATGATGATGGTAGAATTTTTGAAAAAAAAATACCAGAAGATGGTTGAAAACAATAAAAAAGAAGTTTTCAGCTATAAAAAATTGGGTTCTGGAGGGTTAACTTGTGTGGATTCCACACTCTCCCCATATGCGTAATTTGTTCCCAGGAGATTGCGTGCTTGTATTTGAATAATTTTTGCCCGAATTATAGAAAAAATGAATGGGAGCCCTCTTCCAATTTTCCCCCCTCTCTAAGTCTCGTCACTAAAACATTTCTATGCCAAATTTGGTTCCATTTACTTGATAAGGTCACGAGTTTTGCCAGAAAAAATGTGTTTCCTCAATACTTATAATAATATATGAACATTTTCTAGAAGCTAAAAACCCTGTATGAGACCCTTTCTCCCCACTTTCTTAATGAAGTTAAATCTTTCCAATAAAAGAAAAATTGGGCATCAAATAATCATAAAAACATAAACATCCTGAAATACCCTACCATGACAAATTTGATTCAATTTGCTGTACTAGTTTTCGAGTTATTCAAAATAAATATGTGGGACGTATTTTATCCAAAAACCCTCTCATGCCAAATTCTATTCCATTTGTTCGAACAGTTCCCGAGTTCTGCATAAATGATTCTATTGTTTGGGAGGCCCCGATCGAGGTAGGCGGTGACCCGGTGGAATCGCACGAGGTTGTTTTTTCGTTCCAGTGAAAGGTATCAATTAATTTTGTATTTTTAAAAAGCATTTTTTGATTTTTTTTTTTAAAGTTCAACGTGTAAAATAATGTGTGAAAAATAGCTTTAAACCGATAATTTCTCCTTGAAGCTCGTGGTTTGGGTTTAACAAGTGGATATAATTTGCTTTGATCGAATGTGTTGATTAGCCAGTTTGCGTTACTGAAGTAAGCTTTCGCCGAGCAAGAATAATTAATGAATTGATTTAAAAGTCAGTTGGGCCTAGAATTTGTTTTTTATTCATTTGAGGATCCGCATTTTGAGTGATTGAGCGAAAAAAAGATAATCGTATCGTATCGTATCGTAATTGATAACAAAGGGTCGTTCAAGGCTTGCTACGACAAAAACACTTTGTCGTTTTCTACTGGTGGATCACTGAAAATTGCTGAAACCTTGTAATGGAATAATGAATTGATAAGTATCGTTCCATAATAGTTTGATAGCGAATTATTAGAATATTTATATTATTTCTAAGGGCTCTTGGAAAAATGAAAGCTTTCTGTTGATTTTTTTAAAAAAAATGGTTGTGCATTTTGTGATTTTGTGTTTTTTGGAAGCCTTAAGACAGATTTAAAATCTGTCGATGAATTTTGATGGATTTTTTTTCAATTTTTCTTCTGATTTTTGTTGAGTAATTTCTGGGTTTTGACAAAATTTGACCGGATGTTGCCCGGATTTCGATCGTCTATTTTGAAATCAAATGCCCGAATTTTGCAGGTATGAATTTAATGTATTAAAAGTCAACTGATTAAAAATTAAGATCTGGTGAGTGAACCTGACGTCTCACCGTTTTTTGCTACACAGTGAGCCCGGCCAATTTATGTTTTCTATTGTTTAAATGTTTTTATGTAAACTTAATTGAAAACATGAGCAAAGATAAGAAGAATTATAATAATCTTTAATTATTCTCCGGGATCAGACATAAATTTTGGCTGTAGAAGTATGATTAGTGATAGGATAGTTATTAGTGATGATTCTTTTGTTAGGAAGACCCCGTCCCCCATTCCATTACAATACGTTACACCTAATACAGTTACATTTTAGTTCAAAAACTATCTCAAATCATATCAACTAAAATGATGAATCATTTCGATATGTCAAAATTAGTATATGTTGTAAATTTGGTGAAGATTCCATGAAAATTCAACTGAAGGTACTAAATCGCATGGCACACTGTTTGCTGTCATCAGTCTCATCGTTTGCTTCATTCATACGTGATGGTCGACTTAATCCCTTCCCGTCGCCAAACGAGTAATTTCTTACGAGACGAAACCGTTTTCGTCCCGGTTTTAGGTCCGCATTACTATTGTTAATACCTTTGTCCTTTGGTCCTTCGATGGGCCACCATGTTTGTGTTCAGTGCTCCCGGCCTACAAAAGTCCTGGCGGCAAAAGAGGTGACTGCTTTCGAACAACATCCAACCCATCCCAGAAAAACACACAACAACAGATAGTTTTCCGGATTCCCATTCCCCCTTTTTGGCCGGAACCGGGTGCAGCAGAACCACCAGAAGGACCAAGGAACAGAATCAGCAGCAGCATCGGACATCAACAACCCCTTCAAAATTCTATTAAACTCTACTCCGCATTAGCATATTCTAATTTTGTACTCTCCGAATTTGAATATAATTAATTAATTAAAATAGATTTACAATTCTGTGGCCGAGGCTGAGAACTTTATGAAGCTTCGTTCGACACAAGGCTGACAAGACAAGACAAGGCGAGCAGAGCGCTGCCGAACCGAAATCAGGCATGGACCTTCTAGGTTTATGTTCCTAACTACTCTGTCCGTCGTTGATGGCCCTGTTTTCTTACTTCGTCGCGTGTACGGCATATGGTCGATCTGATTGACAAAGTTTGGAAGAAAACAAATCAGAAGAATTTTAATATGTCTCGCATTTTAGATATTTTTGAAGAATTTTTAAAAATTTGACAATCAAATGAAGCGTGAATGGAAAATCTTGACAATGCTAGCGATCCACGTACCAAAATTTAGCCACATCCTTTCATACATTGATCCTGATTTGACGAATGAAGATTCGGTTTATGACGTTTCAGATGTTTCAAGAGATTTATAAAGCAAGTTTCAAAACATAAGTTTATCGGGTCTTTTTTAACCCTCAAAACCCGCATTTTTAGATTTGCTGAAAATATCACAGAAGCTTGGTACTATGATAAAAACAACTTTATCTTTGAGGATTTTTTTTAATTTTTATTCATAGATTGCACTATTACAAAGGAGCTTCTGGGCCTGCCTCTTCTTCGATGCCCATCTGGATTCCAGTCAAGCGCCTCGCTGCAAATCTACTACTGGTATTGGTATTCAAAGAAATGTAACAAAGTTTTGAATTCATAAGCGAAGTTAAAAAGTTTCTCTTCATTAATTGATTGTTGAATAATAAAAACTAGTGAATTAGAGTTTATCAAAAGGTGAACAAATCCCTCATAAACTTGACTTTAGGTGGATTCCAATGATTGCTGCAATTATAACGATTGTATTCAAAAACACGTTTCACGGAATTCTGTCACGAATTTATTTTTAATTTTATTCATTGGGGAAAGTCGGGTAAGACGGACACAGTGGGTAAAACGGACACTTTCAATATTTTAAAAACTTTGAGGATCCATTATCTGATGTAATTTTCTCATTTCAGTCAAAGGTCTTGAACAAGAAACGTTTTGAAAAAAAAGTTGCTAAGGCGGGTAAGACGGACACCTCAAGGTCGGGTAAAACGGATACATAAGGTTCTCCAGGTATTTTAAATTTTTCATCGGTTTGATCCTCTATATGCCTTCAGAAGACCTTGGCATGAGCAATTGTCGGTCGAAAAGCACTCACCATCTCAAACCGGCCATAAAAACTGTAAAAACATGATCTCCGGTAAAGAAAGCGCCTATAAAATACGAAATTCCGAAACCACACTGTTTCGCTTCTGTACTCTGACCAGTTGGTTCCATTTTGGTTGAAAAACATTTTCAAATGCTTAACTCACAAATATATATACTTTTACAGCAATTTTCGCGGCAAAATGTACCCTTTTTTAGCAGTGTCCGTTTTACACGACCAATTTTGAAAAGTGTAATTTGCAAGTATGTATTGAATAGCAATCAAAACAGTCTTGATGAGGGAATTTAATATTTCCAAATTTGCAACGAAGAAGGTATGAATAAAATGAAAAACAGTTTTTCGAGACGATTTTTGAGAAATAGTTTAAATATTATGAAATGAAGAATCAGTTTTTGATAGCATAAGACAACAAAAATCACATTAGTGCAAAACATTTAAGAGATAAATTTTATTGATTTTGGAAAATTGAAAAATTTGCGAATTTTTATGAAAAAAAAAACTGTAATATGTTACAGCTAGACATTGAAAATAAAAGTTTTCACCATCCCTAATCTGTCCCTGAAATTTTTACTCGTTAGAGTTCCTTGAGAGTCAATTTGACACTCCTCGCTTAAAATCGTTATAACTCTCTTGTTCCTCATTCGATTTTTACAAAATTTATGGTTTTGGAAACCTCGTAAGTAACTCGAAAATGTTTTTTAATTAATAGTCAGCTACAACACTTCAGTTTTCCGTTATTCAAAGTCTAAAAAAATCCGAATAAAAAACGAAAAAAGACTGTAGATCAGCTACGGGATGCTAAAAAAATTTCACTTTGTGTCCAAAAAACCTAAACGTTGCAGACAAGGATAATTTTTTTTGGATTTTTCTTAGATAATTACAAAAAAAATGTAAAAAAGTGGTGTTAAACCGTACCGATCAGATCAATTTCAATTTCTCATATTTTCTTACACATTTATTAAACATTGCACTGGATTATGAGTAGACAAATTGATGCAAGATCTCCGCAATAAATTTTATTCAGCCGTAAGGCAATCTATGTAAAATAATTTTCTATTTGATTTTTTCTAAAGAGTTCTACGAATATACAGGAATTTGACCAAATTTGAAAAAAAATTAAACCAAAATTAATATAAGATTTTTTTAAACAAAACGTTTTGCAATCTTGTACATAGTTTCTAAACAAATTAAAATCTTAAATATCAAACATTTTAAACTTCTTATGTGATGTCAGAAATAGTTAGAACATTTTCCATCGATTTTCTTAAAACTGACGAATTACATTTTTTTTCCTACATTAAGCTTGTCAGATCGCTCGGTATTATCCGGACTTATCCAAACATTTAGAATAAAATTAAAGTACGGCCCAATTGCCCGGATTTTGTTAAAAATGTTTGGATTTTTTAATTTATTCGAAAAAACGAATTAAAACTTAAAACGAGTAAATATATTTTCTAATATTATGACCAAAAATGAAAATTTAGAACAAGTTTTTTTTCAAAATAAGCATTCACGATTTTATCGAAGCCTAAAATTCAATTTAAAGTCAGCTGATGTGTTATGATTAAAGTATAATGATTGTTATTAAAGATGTACCGAATAGTGGTATTCGGCGAACGGCCGAATACCGAATATTGACCTTTTCAACTATTCGGCCAAACCAAACGGTCGAATATTCTATTGAGTTTTTAATAAAAAAAAAATTTAGGCGATTATTTCAATGCTTTCAATTTCCTCCACATTAATGCCCCTCGTGTTTTTAGTCGATTATTTTTAACTAGATGATATTATCGGATGATGTATTACAAGATATTTTTTAAGTAGAGGTCTTTCTAATTTTTAAAATGTCACCAATAACTGAAAAGACATCAGATGACTAGTCGCTCCTAGGGCGTTTATTCCCAAAGAGATTGCGTTCCTGTGAAATCTGGGACATAACATGTTGAAACGGGTGCCAAGCTATTGGGATTTACTTCTTTGATATTGAAATAGATGAAGGTCGAATTTGAGCAAGATATCTTCAACATAGTTGTTGAAAAGAAAGATTTAACCACACGTATCCACACGGCCAGGCATTCAGGAAGATTTTTGAAAAAAAAAATGATTAAAAAAGGGCAAAATTTATGTTTATTTTTGAATTTTTGAACACAAAATCTAAAAGTTTTTATAGACAGATCTGACAAAATTCGTGAAGTTTTAAACAATATCTAGACAACCCGGCCAGATTTGACATATTTGCAATCTTTACTGGATTTTTGGGCAAGCCTGAATATACCCAAAAAATCTGGAATAAACTATAATCAAAGTATAAACGATTCTGAATGCATTTCATTAGTTGAACATAGAAAGCAGGTATTTCATTCAAGATACTAGAGATGTACCGAATAGTCAGCTTGTCAGCATTCTCCTGTACGATCTACAGTGAAAGATAAGAGGATACACCTTAGATATTTAGCTGAAATCAAAAGTTTTTAATGATTGTGTAGTTTTTACAACATTATATTTGAATATGTAATAAATTATCCAAAATCATTTGAAAAATTTTACAAGTCTGTTGTAGATATTCGGCCGAATACTTAGCTCAACTATTCGGTGGGCCGAATATTCGGCTGAACGGTTTTTCGGCGGTATTCGGCGCCGAATATTCGGCCGACCGAATATTCGGTACATCTCTATTTGTTATAATATTTAATTGTTTTTCTTCTCAAAATTTTATCAATAATCTATGAGTTTTTCATCCAAATTTTCCCTAATATGGTGCGGTTTTTAAGGTGGAAAGATCATTTTGAAATAAACTGCTCGGATTTTTCCAGGTTTTAGTTCAAATAGCCCTTATTCCGGCTCGGAACGATCGGAAAAAAATTCTGGCAACCTTAATCTAAAGCATTGTATCTCTTAAATTAGAAAATTTGGGCAAAATCTGAATCCTTCATAAAATAAAGGAAAATGAATAGATTTATAATCAGTTTTTAGTTGTAATATAGGTTAATTAATGTATCAGCTGGAAATCAGTGAATATAGCTAAATCTTTAAATTATACGAGCCAATGAGCCAAATCTTGCGACGATACACAAAATCTGACGAAATATTCGAAATCATGACGCCAAAATCTTTCGAAACTGTTATAAAAATATGTGCATCTATTCTCCTATTGTACTTCGATGAATTATGAAACTCAAAGTAAAATTGTTAGACATACATGAAAGTATTGTTTGATGAAAAGATCAAGGCTAGAGCGTTTTGGTTAGAAGAAACAGAACAGTTTTCATACAATGTGAGCTAGACCTTTAGTGTGGGCGACATTTTTACTACTTGTGTGATTCTTAAATATAAATGCATCTCTATATCTGCATCAAAGTTTAATTGTCTTTTATTTAGAAAAAGAATGGGATTTTAAGCTGTTTTTTGTTAAGATCAAAAATTCATTTAAAGGTCGTCACATGAAAAAAAATTAATCTCTTTATTTCAAAGTTTATAATTGTCCTATTAAAATCCTGTTCAACAGGCAATTATTTACTTTAACGTAAAAATAATTGAAAAAAATTCTGTTGCCTTTTTCTGTTAGATATAAAAAAAAACGTCATAAGGCGGGCTTTGGAAAAACAATAAAAAATTAAAGAAAATATGTTAAATGGTTTAACCGAAAAAAGTATTGAAATTAAGAAATTTAGCCTTGTTCCCGTAGAAAAAAGCGAAACTTTCCGAAAGCAATATTTATTAAAGCTTCAAACTAGAAGAGAGTAAATTCAAATTAGTGGGTATCTTAGAATTACAGTTTTAAATTCAACTCACATTTAAGTGGGCTTTTCGACGGAATTCTACGGGTTAGGTTCTAAATATGTATCAGATCAGAGATGACAACAATAGCCTGTGAATATATTATATAATTTTAGTAGACTATATGTTGCCGCAAGTTCAAACTCTAACCTCAACAGGTAGTTTAATATCACTGTTAGACTACCTAGTGGCACTTATATAATTTCTGCCTAGCAAACCTAAAATTCAAACATCATATAGTTTACAAAACATATGAGAAAGATTATTTTAACTAACCGCCTGAGCTACACTGCACAAATTGATTTTTAATTTCAGTTTAATCGCGCCAATGAGGGAGCTTCACTTCCACGTTATCAAACTTCCGTTCTAAAATGCTGACTCGTCTTTCTTGACATTCCTCTTTGTGTCGTCTTCTGCAGCCGGGGTGCCAGCAGCCTCAAAGTTATGCAAGTTTAGTAAAAAATTGTTTCCTAAACGAAAAATTTATTCGAACGAAAGTGTGTTTAATAATAAAACTAAACTTCTTCGTATTTCACTCATTTTAATGGTTGTGCTAAACGTAAAAACTTATGCTACAATTCTTCGTATTTGTCTGCGTGTATTCTTGTTGCGGATTGGCAGCATTAGAATTTTGTTGCGTTCAGCCAAACCGACCTGGGTTCTTTTAATCTTCTTTTTCTAATTCTCTATTAGAAAAGTAGGATTTTTAACTTTTAATGATAACAGAAGCATACTTGTTTGCGTACTATCGTTTAGAACACAAGCGGTGAGTTAAAAACTTTAATATTACTCTTTCAGAATGTGGGAAATTTGTATGGCTCGGTTCACTCCGACTTAAAGAAAAATATATCTTTTTTTCTGTATCAGTCCTAGTCGTTGGATGCTGCATATGAAGCGCCAATTCTTAGCATTAGAAATAAAGAAATAATTTCCCAGTCAAATGATATTGCATCAACCAGTACAGTCTCAATGCCTTGATAAGAGTCTTAATTTGTTGGTAAAATGGCAAAACAAGAAATTTTATGAAATGGTACTAATTGGTAAGGTAAGGTAACTTTGTACTCAATTATCTCGAAATCAAGTTTAAACGTTCAGTTCGGTATGGTCGAATTAATAGATAATTAACAATGTTAAAAAGAAGATAAGAATGTTAGTCTGCCAGTAGAAGTCCTACGCTTCTGAAACGCAGATTCAGATTGATTGAAGACTGTATCAAGGATAAGACATAAGACAAGGAAAAATTCATAGCAAGAAGACTTCGGAAGTAGACAATTTAGGCAAAGAAAAAAAATATTTTATGCAAAATCAATCTTTGGCATATGCATAAAATTCGACAAAACTGCCGAAGTAAAATATTAATATTTATTGAGGTCCACCCTTAGCTGTATGGAAATTTATAAAACTTTTCGATTGGCATATAAAGATCTTTGGCAGAAAGTCTTTTAATGGAATTGATCCATAGATTTTTTTTTCCTGAAAATGATGAAACATAAGTGTTAATCTTAAAATTGATTATTATTGGTTCTCGAAAATTAAGACAGGAAACAAATTTCAATTACTCTGACAAAGTCTAGGGAATAATTATAATTAAATTTTTGAGCACACACTCGGCTCAACTCGGCTATGCAAATTCTTGGGTGTTCAAAGTATATACAAAATTTATCATTCGGTGTGGAATAAATTCTCCCTCCGGGTGCTGCTTCTTCGCCATCTATTTAAGATCACGGGCAGAAGACTGCGGCCAACTTACCAGCAGCCAGCTAACCAGCCAGGCCCGGAGCATCCAGTGCAAATAAAACAAATCTTTACAATTTATAAATGCAAAATAGCTCAACTAGTACCCACATCTCGGCTTAGCTTGGCTTGGGAACAGGAACAGAACCAGCGAGTAGGTAAGAAGTAAGAGACCGGTGTCGGTGGCCTAGCCTGGTGTTGATTGTTTCCATCTTTGCGCCTGGGTGGGCGTGGAATTTTCCGAAGGATGAGACAGTCCAGATCAGAATGAGGGTAAGGTATGCAAATTACTGCCCGGGATAGTTTCTGTTTCTGGCAGATCTAGGCTCTAAATCTGACTCTAAGCTATGCTCTGTCCCTTGTCTGGATTAGTTGTCCTCGATGTGAATGGATGAGTTTATTAGGCACTACTAGGTGAATGATTTATCATACCATTGACATTTCATTCGCATTGCTAATGGCAACTTATTGAATGAGGGGCCTCAGCCTCGCGTCCATATCAAATTCAATCAATCGATCGATCTATTACAATTAATAACGATAATTATGCTCTCAATTACCCTTGAACAAAGGGAGAAAAAGTTCAGTTGCAAAAATTAAAACGATAACAACCCTACAGCCAATTCCAAACAGCCGCATTCATTTTTTATCATTATTTAATCAAATGATAAAACGACCAAATGAGATTGAGCAAATTTTTATTGTTGCATTCATAGGATTGACATTAAAGCTGGAAAAGTGGGGTTGGGGGAGGTCATTTTGCATAATGGGAAAGAAGCGTCGAAAAGTTTAACCGGCTTTGGTTTGATTCGGATTCAAAAAAAAAAAACAGGAGTCAATAATTCGTCAACCGATTGGCATTATTATTGGCCACTAGTGTTCGGTTTCGTCTCATCCACAAGAAACAAATAGCGTTCGGGTACATTGCCACTTGGCTGCCTCCACGTGGCCACATTCCCAGAGCCAGGCCAGTGAGTGCCAATTTGTGGTGGATGATGACCGCACCACATATGTAGGTGTATGCATGTTTGTACGAAATACGGATTCAAAGGCCAACAAACATGACGACGTGAGACATCAGGTGAGGAGAAATTGATTTCGGTGCAGCAATTTTTAAACGTTCGCTTTATTGCGATTATTAAAATCGGAATATATGTTTATCGATAATAGGATGGCCATTTGTGATGTTTAATGTGTTTGCATTATTGTATTGTCACTACTTTGCTACCTGCTGCAGCCTAGGTGGTCTTTAGTCGTCGTTTGTGCTTTTGCTTCTTTTTTTCCACAACCCTCCTCACTCATAGCATGTATTCTTCCTGCATTGTGAACGTTAATTACATTTGACCACTTTCATTTCAGCAGTAGTATTGCTTTTAGCCACGATTATGTCATGCCTTTGTTCGGCCTTTCGATCGTTCATTTATTCGTTCGCAGGAAGAAGAGCAATCGCAGCTATAGGACTCACATATGACTCGAAATGAATTAAACAATAATTATCCATTTGTTCGACAGAGTTATTAAAATTGACAATAGGAGATATATAGGCTAATTGATTCCAGTTCGAATGCATTTGTGCGTGTATAGAAGTGCATTCGAGCAGTTTGGTCCATTTGCTCAATTTAATCTTGGGAAACCACAATAATTATAATGAGAGATTAACAATCTTTTGCGGCAGTTTTATCACTTGCAGTCCATACATATCCAAATTAGTGCTCACTGTTTATAAATAGATGATCTCAGTAGCAATTATTTTTGTGTTTTGAAATCTACTATCTCAACGATGCAAACATTTTTTTTAATGTCAAAGATGCGAACATATTTTATAACCCACTAGCTTAATCCTGTGTGAAAGTTTTAAAATGTACTGTAGATGTTAGAGTTTTTTATTAAATATCTGATAAAATTGGTTTCTTTCATTTCTGAAAAGTTCATATCCGCACGAATTTATCTTTGGAACATTCAACGGCAAAAAACGGAATGGCTTTGGAAGCGCAGATTTTAGACTGTTGCTGCTGATTTAATACATTTCTATTTTCGCGTACTTCAAATAAAAACCGGAAAACGTGTTGGAGATTTGAAAACAGCTATAAGTAGACTGATTATATCAATAATTTTCCGTTAGCTTCCACCTGGTCTAAGATTTGTAAAGAACCGGAACAGGGAAACAGTGTGGAAGAAGAAAACAAGGAAAAAGATAAGGCATCTTCTAGACGGATTGATTCGGAAAATGAGTATGAAGAGTAAACTCTAATAACACAAGGCAAAACGTTAGTAAGTTTTGAAAAGTCAAGATAAATTTATGGAAAACTCATGAACTTCATTGAGCAGAAAATAAATCAGAAGTTAGGCCAATTGAATATGAATTCTCAACACGACCAAACTTCCGGGGACACAAGAAAATCAGATGTTGATAAAAGATTGACATTTGATGAGCCGAAGACACATAAGTTTTCTGAGGGCTCAAAACTGAAGATCAGGGACTGTTGATTCTCAGCACTGCTAGTCGCTCTAGAAACGAACGTCACACCAATCTTGTAAACAACGCGCGAAGCGTTTGTTGTTTATTTTTTATTAAGTGTTGCCAGTTTTAGCTTTAATTGTTCGTTTTGTACCACAATTTGCGCGCGAAGAATTGTAATAATGACTAAAATTGAAATAAACGATCACTTTAGTTTCGGACGTCCTACAAGAAACAAGTTTCTATTCTTATCCGTAAAGGTCCTGAACAAAACAGGGACTTAGAATCCTCGGCAGAGGTGGAAAAGGATCAGATTTGCAATCGAGAAGAGCGGGAGTTTGTTAGGCGTAGGACGTGCAGGCGATCGCGCCCAGGGATGAAGGTCGAAAGCTCAACAAGTTCATCCAAGAGGTTGAATTCACGTCAGAAGCAGAAGGGCTGAGCAGAAATCAACTCTATTAGGAAGCGGTCCACTTGTTTAGTGGAGAGGCACGCACTTGGTTCTTCAACGCTAGGCAGAACGTAGAATTCAATAGTTGGGCAGAGCTTGTTGCTGGGCTGAGCTGGAATGCCAACCTCCAGACTGATTTTGGGAATGAATTTCTGGAGGCAATTCAATCTGCAGGTTCAAGTGAATGGAGAGATTCCAAATCAGTTTTCAAAAGACATCGACGAGGGGCTGGCAGTTGAGATTGTAGGAGAGAATTTATTAACACCAGAGCAATAAAAACAGATGAGCGCCGAAGTGGTCTAGCGGAAAGGCTAACGCGAGTCTGTTCTTGGTATGCCAGGCGTACTGGGTTCGATTCCCGGTATCGGCAAGAAAACTTTTGGGTTCGAATCCCATAAGTTGCTGACAGGTAAGACGTGTTTCCGCTTATAAATGACTATATAATAAAAATGTTCAATCGGTTGCCAGATAGCCACGAATGCCGGAAAACCTGTACGTACACTAGCCCAACTGATTGACTCGATCTTCCAAAAAAAAATATACCTTACATCAATACAATACATTCACTCCATAACAGTTCATACGAAGCCATGGGATCCGAGTTGTGTACGCGTGGCATTGAAGATTGCACGTTCATGCTTAGGCAGAAACTGCGGTGTATCCGTGCCCCCATGGTGGATAACAAACATACAACAACATACATACCAGAGCAATAAAAACTGATCGAAGCGATGAAGAAGGAGTTCAAGGTTTCCAAAAATTGAGAGTTTTTAGAGACGACCCGTTTGATGACTCACAGGATTGAACTTAAGGTGGAATTTGAAAAGGCAGATCAGATGATATTCAACCCTTATCCATGGTCCCCCACAATCCAAAAACATGTGAAATCCAACAGCGATTGGGCGATGCTAATCGTGCTAGTCGTTAAAACGAAGGAAGATGAAGACGGAGAGATGCAGATAAAGGTGCGAATGTGCTTGGACGCCCAGAAGTTGAACGAAAGGACTCGCCGAAACGCATAACCCTTACCACACCGGGATCGAATCCTAGGAAGACTGGGTCCAGCAAAGTTCTTGTCGACGATTGACCTTCCAGACAACCAGAAGTCGTATTTTACAGATTATATCGTATAGAATGTTATTTAAACTCAATTTCGTATATCTTAAGGTTGCCAGAATTGTTTCAGCACCCATACGGGCCGAATAAATCCTGAAAATTTTATCCAAAAACCTGTCAAAACCCGGGCAATATCCTGGCAAATTTGTTCAAAATTCAGGAATTACTCAACAAAAATCAAGAAAAAAAAAAACTTGAAATAATTGTTTTTTCATTAAAACCCATCAGTTTAGTTAATATCAAATTTTAGGCTTCCAAAAAATCTATCAAAATTATTTTTATAAAAATTGCTCAGAAATTTTCGATTTTGACGCATAAATAAAAAAAAATGTGCAACACAATTGTTTTTTTTTTTTTTTTGATTTCTCAAATAAAGTGAATAAATTCGGGCTGTTTTCAATACAATCCGGGCAACCGGGCCAGACCGGACTTTTCCTAAATTTAGTATAATATATCCGGTCAATTGTATATTTTGATCGTATTTAAATGCATTTCATGATTTTATTACGACAAGAAGAGAGACTTGTATTTATGTACATATGAACTTGACCTTTGTGTACGACAATTCGCAAATAATCCGTGAAACGATCGATATACGAGGATCAGCCGTGATTGACAGATTTTGTCGTGCTATGCATGAAATAATTCGAAATTAAGATAAGCAACTCTGCTTATGTGGCCCGCGACTTTTGGCCCGCGAACGCAAATTTGTGGCCCGCGAAGCAATGTTGGCAATGGCAATGTTTTTAAAAAGATTCTTCAAATCTTTTTTCAAATTTTCGTTCTTTAAAGTTTTTATCAAAAAATTATTCGTTATTACAGCGATTAAATTTCTTAAACAATAAATTTTTTTTCAATGTAATAATTTATTTAACAGTTTGACACAAAATCCAGACTTCAAC
The DNA here is from genome assembly GCF_029784155.1 of Uranotaenia lowii. Taxonomy (NCBI): domain Eukaryota; kingdom Metazoa; phylum Arthropoda; class Insecta; order Diptera; family Culicidae; genus Uranotaenia; species Uranotaenia lowii. The sequence continues at coordinate 431,659,020 of NC_073692.1, forward strand.
AAATACGCTCAGTTGATATCGGGCTTGTAGGGGAAGAGGGGGCATAATGCCCACGTTAAGAAGAAAGCCTTGTTTTAGAATACATTTGAAAAGATTAACTTTAATTTTCGATTGTGTTTGGAAGTTTCGTTTATTTTTTGTCTAAAGCTGATAGTTAGAATAACTGGAAGGTCAAAAAAGGCCACAAATTTAATGAAGTTTAAAGAGTAGGTTGAAAACTGGATTTCAGATTCAGTAGGGGCATAATGCGCATATGTGTGTACCCAATCGCGCCGTTTAACGTTTAATAAGTGTTTATTGATCCAAGTGCCTCAGAAAGTGTTTGCCAGGTAAAAACACTTCTATTCTACTTCACAGATGGAAAAATGTATTGCTACGCGCAGTGCTGCCAGATATACTGAAATTCTTGTGAATAGTTAATTAAATCTATACTAAATTTAGAAATATTAAATATATTCGTTTATATTCAAGTTATGTTTTCCAATACAACTTATAAATATCTTAAAAATTGTTGTGATGAAACTGCATATAAATTTAAACAAATATGAAACATGCTGAAAGATAAACGGACATGGCGCGTTTTGCCCCACCTAGACATGTTTATTAAAAATCGTTCAAAATAACATAAAAAATAATTGAATAAGGAAATATTTTAGTTTTGTGATGTTTTTCAAGACCAATGTTCATCATTGTAACAGATGTCAGGTTTTTTTTGGCGATAGATGCCGTAATTCCTTACGAAAGTCAAGGCAAAAATTGCAAGGAATATGGCTTGAAAAGTATTTTTGGATTTTTGCAGGGATTTATCGCATATTTGATGCTAATTTTTTGTACAGAAGGTTTCTACTGTTAATTAGAAGGGAATAGCGTACGGAATTCTTAAAATAAGTTTATATCTAGCTAGATATCGCAGTGGGGCGTTTTGCCCACACTGGACATTATACCCCCAGTTCTTTGAGAAAAAGTTTAAAGATTTTGGAAAGAATCGTCTGTTTTTTCAATTTTACAATTTTGCATTTTTGTACTGGTTGATTGCCTAATTTTGTTTCAATGATGGGGTAACTTTGCTTTCTGCTAAATGATATAGAGTTGCATTTTTTAACATTCAATTGAAGTAAACTTTTGTTGCACCATTCAAAGAAAACATTGATTTCGTTTTGAAATGTTTCAACATCTTCGGTTGTTTTTATTTTCAGAAATAGTTTAATACCGTCGGCGTATATTAGTATTCAATCCGTTTTAGAATAAAGGAAATGTCGTTAACGAACAGTATGAAAAGGAGAGGTCCTAAATGAGACCCCTAAGGCACACCAGAGGTCACAGCTACAGATTTGGATAATTCGTTTTGGAAACGAACGATTTGTGTTCGATCAGTTAAATATGATTGTAACCAGGAGAGAAGATTTGGATGAAAGCCAATTTTTTTTAATTTGAAGATTAAAAGGGGTATGTCAATGCGATCAAAGGCTTTGCTAAAGTCGGTATAAATAGCCTCAACATGAAAGCCTTTGCTCATAGAATCGATAACGTATGTAACGAATTCGAGAAGATTTGATGCTGTAGAGCGTCCTTTGAAGAAACCATGTTGTTTACTCGTTATAATATTTTTTACTTGTTGATAATTTTTTTCATTTATTATTGATTCAAAAAGTTTTGGGATGCAAGACAAAATAGCTATTCCTCTATAATTTCGTACATCTGATTTTTTTCCGGACTTGAAAATCGGAATTAAAAAAGATTTTTTCCAAAATTTGGGTACTTTTCTATAATTTAATGACATATTAATAAGAATCAGAAGAGGCTCTGTCAATTCGGCCGCTAAGTTTTTAAGGAAACATGGGAGAAGTCCATCAGGCCCTGCTTCTTTGGAAGCATCAAGTTTTCTAAGACCTTCGAAAACATTATTGTAATCAATTTCATTGACCTGAATGTCACACGCTAAATCTGGAATGACTGAAAAGTATTCTCTATCTCGGTCAGCCTCAGTGAAAGAAGTGTACACTTCTTGAAAAAATGTTGCAAATAAGTTAGAAATTTCCAGTGGATTATTTCCAATGCTTCCGTCAAGTGTCAATTGAGTAGGAAAGTTTGAATTTTTCATCTGCTTTTTAGTATAGCCAAAGAACGCTTTTGGGTTTTGTTTAATTTCTTTTTCAATTTTCTGATTGTATTTTTCAAAAGAACTTTTTATACATGAATTAAGCTGGTTGCATAAATTTATATAATTTTGATGATTTGTAACACTTCTATCACTTATGTAGACTTTATGAGCTTTTTGCTTCCTATTTTGTAAGTTTTTCAAATCCTTGTTATACCAGACAGGGTGTTTAGAGCTGTAGGACCGTCTTTTAAATTTTGAAGGAACATAACTGTTTATTAGATTAATCATTATGTTATAAAAGGTTTCTACTGTTGTATCAACATTTCCTTCATTCTTCAATACACTTGACCACTCTATATTAATTAGTTCTAGTTTCAATAGTTCGAAGTTTGAATTCTGATAGTCTGACATTTCCTCGTATTCCCAGTCGCGAGGTTTGGCACAGTTATGGATAAAGAGCGAGTATTCTATCGCTTTGTGAAATGCTTCGTTTTTCCATAGTGGATCAGCCGATTCGTTTACGCAAAAGTCTTCTTACAGTTAGTAAAAAGTAGATCAAGATAATTATTGTTACTATTTTTAACATGATTTACTTGGTTTAAGCCTAAAATAGAAGCTTTGCCGAAATGTAACGTTTCGTTTTCGCCTACGACTGGAAGTAGAATTGCTTCATTGTCATCATCCAAAATAAAGTCAGCGTTGCGTTGATTGAAATCGCCATAAATATGTAATTTTGCTTCCGGTTGTTCAGCTAATGTATTTTCAAGAATTTGGAAGAATAATTCAAAATAATGTGAAGTGGCATATTCAGGTGGAAAGTACACGGAAGCAAAAATGTGCATTTATTTTGCCAATAATGTTTTTACAAAGATAGAATCAAATTCAGTATATGTTTGCGTTGTAATTTCTTCTGAGGGAAAAATAGAATCCAAAGCTACAAGAACGCCGCCACCTGACTTTTTTTTTTGGACAATGCTAAATTTCTATCGCTGCGAAACACATTAAACCTCGAACCGAAAACTTCTTCACTGTTAACGCTAGCGTCCCAGCTAGTTTCAGTAAAGAGAACAATTTGAGGAGCCTAAAAGTTTCAAGCTTATTTCCTTCATTTTTACCGCGCTTCTCATACGGTTCACATTTTGGCAATAAGCTAGAATTTCTAGATCGAAGCTCTAGTACCTACATTCATTGAAACATTTTGAGCAGAAAGTAAGTTCAAATAATGATTGCCTAAAGTCGGGGTTCAGATTTAACAGATTCAAGGAAAAATGTCATCAGGTTGGTCTGGAAGAGTTTTGTACAACATGGTTGAAAGAAAAGAAGTATCTTGCAGTTTACAAGCATAGTTTATTGGTGATTTAAGTGTTTGGCAACACATAGGGTGAGTGCTGCTACTTTGGACCTGAGCCTACTTTAGTCCTAAAATGCCAAAAATTGAAAATAATTCATTGTGCTGGCATAAAATAAAGATATTCCTATGCGCACAATGAACTCTTATTCTTCCTGAACCCTACCATACCGTTTTTCGCCATTAAAAGTCTTTCTGATAAAAATTTTCAACGTTTTTAAAAATGTACCTCTTCATCAGTGGTAAATCAGACAGCTCATTTAGTGGGGCGCGTATTGAGAAATTAGAGTGTTTAAGGAAAATCACAATTTTTTACTTTCAAAGCCAAAGTTTAAAGGGAAATTACTTCCACTGTGAAGATTATGAACCATACTACCCATTTTTCCAAAAATTCATGAAAATCAATGGAAAACTCGGAAAATTTGCAAAGGGTCCAAATATAGGAAACTTTCGACTTTGATGTTCCATGTTTAGACCTGATATCACCAAATTTTTGTATCAAAACCAACAAATCAACAATTTTTGCGAATTTTTAATTGGGGCATAATTCAGAACCAATATTGAATATTTCCAACATTTTTGCCAGATTTACGCAAGTAAACTATATGTAAGTAAACACAATCAAGTTTCAGCTATCGTTTTGCTGATAGAGCTGACGGGAAATAAAAGTGTCTGTGATATTCATAACAGAAATTTTAGTTTTTTAAATATTAAAAATCTGTAATACTATTTTATGATAGTAATTGATTTAAGTTTACATTTACAATAAATTTGTTTATTTATTTTCGAAAAATTAAACTATTTATAGGAGTTTAAGTTCTAGGTTCAATGAAAGGAACCGGTTCAGTACCAAAATAGGAACAGTAGGTTCAAAGTTGGAAATTTAAATCATCCATATCTTTGCAAATCTCTCAATAATGGCGAAACCCATGTTGAAAATTTTCATTGAAACTTGCAGATAAGATCATGACTTATAAATGAACTTCCTGGAGGATGTAAATTTTCCGTCCATTCGTGAGAAAACCTTGATTATTTAAAAACCACCGCTTAATGGGTCCAAAGTAGGGCAACTAACCCTATAGATTTAAAGATCTTTTTAATCTAATAAAGCAAATAGCTATTCAACAAGTATACGAACTACTGATGAACACTTGGAAAACTATAAACGTGTGACAAAGCAACAACATTAGTCAAGATATCATTCTTCAGAATGCATGATTTTTATTAATAAGTATAGCTCATCAAAGTTGAAAAATAATTTTCGAAAATGCTTATTTGTTTCTATGCGATTAAACACATTTCTATCGAACATAGTTCATTTAATGCTGGAGGATGTTTGAGATTGGTTAAGTTAAAAAAAATTGAGTTACAAAATCTAAGCAATTATAGCTGTTTTCCAAAAAATACTCTTTTTATTTTTAAAAATAATGATTTTTGTTTCATTTTATATACATATTTTATCTGATATCTCATTCAAAGATACATTGAAATAAAGTTAAAGGAATGCCATTAGTCAATTCCTTTAAAAATTTAAGATATTTTTATAACTTTTAAACGTGTTTTTATAGTTATAATTAAATAAATATGATTTTGAAATAATAATAAAAATTAAAAGAAAAATAAATATTTTTAAACATTTTCGTGGCCCACAGACTTCTTTCATTTTTGAAATTTGGCCCGCCAGCTGAATATGTTGGCCACCCATGATCTATATGATGATGTAAATTGTCAGAGTATATTCCAAAAAGTGGTTCATGGTAGTCGTAAATGATTCGCATGACAAATCATGCAAATCGTAATTCAATACAATACAAATTAAGAATATGTGTGCTAATTTACCTATATGGCCTATATGGCAAAATGAAACGTATATACTGGTTTTGCTGCATTATATACGATATGTTTACACGTATATTTGCACGTGTATTTGTGTTGCAAATTCGAAATACCCACCAAAAGGCTGTCAAAGGCTTTCTGGAAGATACCACTGCAACCAGATTCCCGGAAATATACCGCATTCAGGGTTTTCGGAAGAGGCCTATTCGAGTTCACTCGTTTTCCAATGGGTTTGGTAAACAGTTCAGCAGTTTTAACGAGCCTGATGGATCAGATGTTGGGTTACGGCGAATTAGAACCATGAGTCTTCGTCTTCTGGACGACATACCTTCGAAGAACACCTTTAGAGTCTGCGAGAAGTTGCAAGGCGACTAAAATAATTTATCGATCAACATGGAGAAGACCAAATTTAGCTTGGCTGAGTTTCCGTTTTTAGGGTTTATTCTTTTAGAAAGTGGTTTGAGGCCGAATTCAGAATCCGTGCAAGCGATAGTTAATTTTGAACGATCATCCTCAATGTGTTCCTTAAGGAGATTCTTTGGGATGCTAAATTACTATCAGCGTTTTATTGAGGGGTTAAGCTGTTCCTTTAACCGACCTACTGAAAAAGAAACCGAAAACCATAAGATGGACAAACGACGCAGAGAAGGCTTTTCAAGATTTAATATCGAAATTGATAACTGCACCAATTTTATTCAGACCAAACTTTAATTTACCTTTTCCCGAATACTGAAAATCTTTCTCGCTGTTTGAACAGCAATCCATTTGGCACACTCCTCGGCCAGTAGCCCACTACGTCTAACCCGTCAAAGATCATCGAGATCCATCGAGATTGTTAAGGAGGATTTTCTCTCGATTTGGGGAAGATCCTATTCTAATTCTTTAGGAGGGCTCTTCTCGATTCAACCAATTCGGTTAGCTTGGGTAGGTCGATCGCGTCTAAGAAGGAAGCGCCAGTGTCAACATCATCCCCCCATTCCACGTCAGAGTCAGTGGAGTTTTTCCAAAGTCTGACTCTGTAGCCACCATTTTGTTCGGCGGTTGGACCAACGCGTTACCGCTGATCGTCATAAGTAGTATCTGCCACCTTAATCAGCATTCAGGAAGCATCAGAATCAGATAGATAAAGAGGGAAATTTGCATTCGCCCACACATTACACTACACAATACTACACATTAAAAATCGAACAGGTCTTTTATTTTCTTTCAATAAATATTCCAATTACTACTATAAAGTTTTATATATTTTGATGAGACAAGACAAACGAGCCTTCGCAGTACGCGTAGCCCCTCCCATTACCCTGTGGTTAACCGACTCTGAGACAAAGTTTAAGAGTCTCGTGCCACTGAGCTAGCACAAGAAGTTCCTATTAGTTATTCCTATCAGTTTCATAAAGAGTTTCGCATGACACTGTAGCATGATACAAAAAAAATATTTATACACATTTTATTTCTTTAGATTTACAAACGATCTGATTATTGTGTGAATGGATAAACCGCAAGTTGACAGTTGGGGACTGTGCCAGATAATTTCCAGAAGTATCAAAGAACGAGAAATAAAAAAAAAAAAAGCGGGCCGAAAAAAGAAAAACGAACGCGATTCACATTGAAATAATTTTCATCAAACGAGGTTGAAAACAAAACAGTGTATATTAGGGTGGCTCAAAATTGTACTATGTCTGGGATGTTGGGGGCTCAAGCTTCAAATGATAGCTTAGGGTGTAAGAAACAATATTTTCTATAGCGGCGCACAGTGGGGATTTTTGATCAAAAAAGGTACCTATTTCTGTGACGATCGCCTTAGCTGTATTAAATTCTCAAAATGTATCATTTCTTATGCAAAAAACCACGAGGAATCGAATGGTCTATACCGCTCTCTGATAAAATAACTCTGAATGCCTCATTTTTCCCGATTTCCCCTATTTTATGGAATGTAAAGGTATAAATCCGACTGTAGCAATCTACCTTGCAACAAAAAATCATACAAACCTTACTTGTTTCTGTAAAAATGTCAGCTGAATCGATTGGGGTACTCCAATTTTTGTTTTTACTACGACAAGTGGCTCATTTTGCCTCTTTTCCCCTAAATTTAAGACTTTTTTCAAAGAAATGCATTCAAACAAAGTGAAATCCAACAATTTTTCATCATGAATGATTATTTTTGGTAGATTTATTCATATTCTAGCTTATCGCGTCACTTTTTGTACTAGAATGAATATAAATGGCTAAATATCCCCAACTTCCTCTAGGTTTTTTAAATTTATGCATAAACTTTACTGTAACAATCGAGCGATTCACATACCTAATGCAAAAACCATGTGATCTAGTGTAAAATTTGTCGCTGAATCGAGTGGTGAACACCGCATAGTGCTCAGCTTACGAGAATGGCCGCAATCACCCCGATTTCCCCTAAAATCTAGCGATATGTGGAAAAAAATCATTATAACAAATGACAATGCATCATAAAATGCACAAAAATGATTGAAACAGGTGTAAAATTTATTGCTGAATCGAATGATGTACACCGCTTAGCGTTAAGTTGACGAGAAGAGCCTCAATCACCCCAATTTCCCCTAAATTCATTAAATTTCTTTGAAAAATACATTGTTACAAGCGAGAATTTAATTTAACAGATACAAAAAACATTGAATCGGGTGTAAAACTTATTGCTGAATCAAATGATGTACACCGCTCAGCGTGAAGTTGACGAGAAATGCCACAACCACCCCGATTTCTCCTAAATTTATGCAGTTTCTTGGAAAAAATGTAACAAACAAAAAAGTCTTGTAATAAATGAGATTGGTCTGAGTATAAATTAAATTATACTACTACTATACATTATACTAAAGTACATTATACTCAAAAGTTATGGAACAAATAAAAAAGTGGCCCATGATTCCCCACTCTCCCATACCAATATAAATTATCAATTCAACAAAATATCGTTCAAATTTAGAAGAAAGGGGGGTGATAGAGGCCTTTTTCGTCAATTTAACGTTTAGCAGTGTACATCATTCCGTTCAACAATATGTTTTTCAAATGGTTCAATCATTTCTGTGCACATTCTGATGGATTCTCGAAAGTTATATTTTTTTTTGAATTGCAAGTATTTAGGGGAAATTGAGACAATTAGGACTTCATCCATCAACAGAATTTAAGCGGTGTCCATTATTTTATTCAACAGTTAGTTTCACGTATGTTTTAATGTTTTCGTACCTTTTCCGATGATTTCTCATTTGTTACTACGATTTTTTGGTTCATATTGTATGAGTTTATGAATGAATTTAAGATAAATTGGGGAAAATGAGACTTTTTTTGTCAACTCAGTGCTAAGCGATGTTCTTCATTCGATTCAGCAATGAGTTTTCCACCTAATTCAATGTTTTTCTCATATGTTTATTTCCATTTTCGTTTGTTACAATGTTTTTTTTTCTAAGAAACTGCATAAATTTAGGGGAAATTGGGGTGGTTGTGGCTTTTCTCGTCAACTTCACGCTTAGCGGTGTACATCATTTGATTCAACAATAAGTTTTACACCCGATTCAATGTTTTTTGTATCTGTTAAATTAAATTCTCGCTTGTAACAATGTATTTTTCAAAGAAATTTAATGAATTTAGGGGAAATTGGGGTGATTGAGGCTCTTCTCGTCAACTTAACGCTAAGCGGTGTACATCATTCGATTCAGCAATAAATTTTACACCTGTTTCAATCATTTTTGTGCATTTTATGATGCATTGTCATTTGTTATAATGATTTTTTTCCATATATCGCTAGGTTTTAGGGGAAATCGGGTTGATTGCGGCCATTCTCGTAAGCTGAGCACTATGCGGTATTTGGTTTTGTATTAGGTATGTGAATCGCTCGATTGTTACAGTAAAATTTATGCATAAATTTAAAAAACCTAGGGGAAGTTGGGGATATTTAGCCATTTATATTCATTCTAGTACAAAAAAGTGACGCGATTAGCTAGAATATGAATAAATCTACCAAAAATGATCATTCATGAAGAAAAATTGTTGGATTACACTTTGTTTGACTGTATTTCTTTGAAAAAAGTCTTAAATTCAGGGGAAAAGAGGCAAAATGAGCCACTTGTCGTAGTAAAAACAAAAATTGGAGTACACCAATCGATTCAGCTGACATTTTTACATAAACAAGTAAGGTTTGTATGACTTTTTTGTTGCAAGGTAGATGGCTACAATCGGAATTATACCTTTACACCCAAAAAAAATAGGAGAAATCGGGCAAAATGAGACGTTTAGAGTCATTTTATCAGAAAACGGTGTAGACCATTCGATTCCTCGTGTTTTTTTACATAAAGAATGGTTGTTTTTTCATGCGAGGCGTTCTTGCCTGAATTGGGTACCTTTTTTGGCTCGAAAATCCCCACTGTGCGGCGCCTCAAAATAATGATGTTTAGAGGTCGCACTGGTTCGATTTTTGGAAAAAAGGCCATTTTTTTGACCTTTTGTCCTAATAACATTTTCAGATCTAGAAAAAGTATCAAACATGTGTCTCTTATATTTTTTGAATTTTCTTCATAATGTAAGTTTTAAACTAAAAATTTATTGGGACTGTTTTGGACTCTCAATTTGTATGTATGATTTTTTGAATTACGCAATACTATGAATTTTTGTAAAAAAAAATTATTAAAATTAACAAAAAAGGGTACTTTGGATTAAGATTTTTAATCAAAATTGTATTCAAAAGATGTGCAACTTTGCAGAAGAAAGTGTATAGCTATGACTTGTCGTTGCAAAGTAATTCAAGTATCAGTGTGGAAAAAAGTCACAATTTTCATATTTTTGCTAAGAATTGCGCTATATTTAGATGTTGATGAGTTTCGAGCAATCTAAGAACCAAATAATCTCCTGATATCATTTTTTTTATCCTTTTATCGATCTTTCAATCAGCAGAAACAACCATGACTAGTTTCTAGATTTTTATTTAAAATTTATTTAGTGGTTGAAGCCATAACACATTTTCCAAACCGTCACCCAAGTATGGGCGACCTGAAATCAATAAAAAAAACTAGAAACTTGGATTGGTTCTTTCTGGTGATTTAAGGATTGATAAAAGGATGAAAAAATTTGATATCAGGAGTTTATTTGGTTCTTAGATTGCTCGAAACTCATCAACATCATAATATAGAGCAATTCTTAGCAAAAATTTGAAAATTGTGACTTTTTTCCACACTGAAACTTGAATTACTTTGAAACGACAAGTCATAGCTATACACTTTCTTCTGCAAAGTTGCACATCATAACGTCGCGCATCTTTTGAAAACAATTTTGATAAAAAATCTTAATCCAAAGTACACTTTTTTGTTAATTTTAATAATTTTTTTTTCAAACCTTCATAGTATTGCGTAATTTAAAAAATCATACATACAAATTGAGAGTCCAAAACAGTCCCAATAAATTTTTAGTTTAAAACTTACATTATGAAGAAAATTTAAAAAATATAAGAGACTCATGTTTGATGCTTTTTCAAAATCTGAAAATGCGACCTCTGAACATCATTTTTCTGAGTCGTCGCCATATAAAATATTGTTTCTTACACCCTCAGCTATCATTTGAAGCTTGAGCCCCCAACATCCCAGACATAGTACAATTTTGGGCCACCCTAGTGTATATCCATTACAAAAAAAAACTGAAAAAATGAGCAATTAGATTACCCATAATGTTTAAAGCCCATAACGAGAGGGCGAATAAAAATTTCAAGGGAGTACTCAACTCATGAGTCCTCTCAGGACAGCTCGAAATTGAAAGACGAGTTGAGAGGACAGCTTGAAATTGAAAGGCGAGATAAGAGCGTAGTCTGAACAAATCGAAAATAATTTCAAGTGAGTTGAGATGACAGCTTTAATTTAAAAGACGAGTTGAGAGGACAGCCTAAAAAATCGATAAAAATTTCAAGCGAGCTAAGAGGACAGTTTAAATTTAAACTGTCCTCTTAGCTCGCTTGAAATTTTTATCGATTTTTTAGGCTGTCCTCTCAACTCGTCTTTTAAATTAAAGCTGTCATCTCAACTCACTTGAAATTATTTTCGATTTGTTCAGACTACGCTCTTACTACAGACTACTTAGAGGACTGCCCACTGCACATCAATAAAAATTTGAAACGAGTTGAGAGGACAGCTTGAAATTGAAAGGTGAGCGAAGAAGACAGCCTGAACAAATCAATTAAAAATTGAGTTGAGAAAACAGCTTGAATTTGAAAGGCGAGTTGACAAAACAGCCTGAACAAAGCGAATAAAAATGTCAAGCGCATTGATAAGACGGTTTGGTATTGAAAGGCAAGTTGAGAGGACTGCCTCAATAAAGCGATAGACAGATTTACAGGTCAGCATGGATGGGATTATACAATACTTAGCGAGTCGAGATTACGGATCGAGTAAATACGTTAAGCATTCTTGAATTGAAATAAATAACGGCTTTTTCGATGAATTTATATTTTCGAATACGGCCAATTCAAATACATTACACTTTTAACATTTGATTTGATCTTTATTTCAAAATAATATTGTAAATACAGTTGAATCCGAAGTTTTCGAACAGATGATTGACAACTTTCCAACGATGAAAAATTCATCAAACTCCTCGGAAATCGGCATCCCTTTCTTTTGTTTAGTAGACACTTATAGGCACCTGGAAAATGTTTGATAGATGTCTGGTCAACAGGAAATGTCGTCAGTGAATGTCGCCGTCGCTGATATTGTCGAAAACTCTGGTTTGGGGATTCAGAGACAATAACCATTCGATGGAAGAAAAAAAAGGAAATAAATACGTTTCCCGCAGGATATGCCAAAAAAAACTCTTGTATCAAATTCAACTTCATATATTGTTATAACGAAAACCAACAATTTTGACATTCATTGTCGCCCAATCTCAATCATACATACCAACCGAGAAACGATGCTTCTAAAATATCGAGACTAATTATCCCATCGCGCCACACATCATCGTTCAGTGGCTCAGGCATAGGACGAGGAGACGTCCTTTTCCTTTTCACAACCCGGAACATCGAGGGCACAGAAAGCCACCGATCCAGAAAATTGCGGGCAATCAAGCCAGTCTCGTCGTTGTGTGGCTGTGTGAGAAACGTCACCCCTTATTTCAAACCGCTGCCTTCTTCTTGCTTCCAGTCAGTAATAGAACCATTTCCTGCGGTAGGTTTTGATGACGAGCGATTAATATTTGGTTTGGAATATGCTAAGAGATGTTATGTTTTAATTTTCAAATATGTCTCGAATAATCTGGGACCTTTTTAAAAATTTCTAAAAAATGTAAATTCATTTATCCTAATAATTCATGAAATTCAACCTTGAGTGACATAAATCTTGAAAAGTTCTTAGTTTTCGTTCGTCCTAAAATTAGCACCATCCAGTTTTACTCACCGCGCCAAACAAATCCTTTTCTCCATCGTCTGACGAGAGTCACACTATCAGAGACAAAAAAAACAACACGGAAGCCCCCAAACTCCGATCAGCGAAGTACAGAAAAGGAGAAGAAGAAAAACACCCGACCTTAGTCGGGTCCTTCTGCGGCAATACCTAACCTAGTACCCAGTAGGACTTCGAAATCGGTTCTCGCCACCAATTTGAACCAATGAAAGGGAACCCACCAGCACTCGCCTAGGTCGCATATTAATTAGTGAGAAAGTATCGTGTAATTAAGAAAAATGCCACGTTTAATTGCTAATTGAGTTTCTGCCTTCTGTTTTAATCACCTAATTACGTGACTATAACATTTGAAAGAAAAATCGAAATATATATAAATCGGGAATGGGGCTCGAGCGAGAAAAACACGGAACAAGCGATACAAAATGCACCCACCCGGGCACTTTCATTCATCTTCGGTCGCGCGCTTTTTTTTTCTCTGCTTCTCTTGAGATGGATCCAACTATACTCACCACGGTTGTAGTTTTGTAAATTTTTGTCTATTGTTACCGTATGTTATCATGTTTTCTGAGGTAGAATCTGATTTAGATATTAAAACTGTACACTATTTTATTAAAAACTCTAATGATAGAACTTATAGAGCATTTCTACATATGATGAAATGAATAATTCTCAAGAGCACTAAACAGTGGATTGATTACTTTGTTAACTATTTTTTTAAAATCAGATTGAGATTTCCGCCTGTGAGAAAAAATATTATAGCAGTGATTATTTTTTCTTGTACAGTATGACCCATAAGAATGCATAAAAGTTTCATCAATATTCAAAATCGCTTTTCTTTATGTTACCATGTTTTAAAAATCTTTTCTGTTTTTTTTTCAAGCATGCAGATAAAGTTATTAAGAAACAATCACTCGATGAGTCATTTTTCGTTCTCACCTACTCTATCAAGGCGAGATCTGAAAATGGAGCATACCTTCGCAATATAAGCCTCTGACATTGAAGCCCATGTCTCTGAGATGGATCCAAGATTTTTTGCAGAGTTTTTAAGTAACGTTTACATGAATAAATTTGAACTTTTATGTTTGTATGGGAAAATTGAATATTTTGTACTGAAAACTCAATATAATTTTTGTTTCTTCTGTGGAACCGAGCCTGTTAATGGTTTTTGTACATTCTACAGATGATATTGATTTTTCAGTACAAAATATTCAATTTTCCCATGCAAACATAACAATTCAAATTTACTCATGTAAACGTTGCTTAAAAATTCTGCAAAAAATCACGGATGAGTTTTGAACTATAACGAAACATTTTAGAACCCAGGGTTTGAGAGAGTTTGAATGACCCCAAATTGACTCAGTCTAATGATACAGCCGCCGCACAGTGGGGCAGAACATGTATTGTGCTGGACAAAACCTCGTAACTACAGATGAAAAATTCGAAATTCTGCTTCAAAGTTCGATATCAGCTTGTAATCATGACTCAGAACTTATACCAACACCTCGAAAACTGGTCCCAGGTTTAGAATTCTATTAGTTTTTAAAATTGTCGCACTTGTTGATAGAAATTCATTACTAATTATTAAATTTTAAATAAGATTAAACTGACCTTGGAAGGTTCTGGTTCCGTATTATCAAAATCAAAATTGTATATCTGTTTTCAAGTTTCAGAATCTGCATGCAGTCCGGTTCGAATCATCATTTGAAAATTGGTTTTGAAATTGTCGTTCAAATTTGATTTTGCATTTCATTCCACATTTCATTCAAATTTGAAACTCATATGAATTTTCAATATTTCGATAATAATTTTCTGGATGTGAGAAAAAAACATCCCGAGTTTTTGTTTCATACTCAGATTCGAAGTTCTTTAGCTTTATTCTAATGCAGAATCAAAAAATAACAAAGCTTCAAAGCTAGAAAGCTTCCAGAATTGAACAATCATTTTTATTCAAATTCGCAAGTCGGATTAAAAAGAGATAATTTGGCATCGAATTGTGATTACGGCGAATACTCCAAAATCACTGTTTCAAAGTGATATTATACGGAGCTTTAATCCAGCAATGACATGACAAAAATCTCTTTTTTAAATGTTTATAATTGATGAATTGATAAAAAAAAATCGAAGCTTACAAATCGTTTCGGAAATGCCAGTGCTCCAATAAAAAACAAAGAGGTTAACAATGGATATCAATCTTTAAGGGTTTGGATAAAGTTTTAAGAATCGTAAAACTTCGCGCTGTTGATAATTTATATTTATTCAAAATGTACTCATTTTACTTCAGCCTTTTCAATATGCTACGCTATGGATACCATACGTACTCTTTTAAGAGTACATGTACTCTTTTTTGATCGAGAAATGAGCGTATTCTTCTTTTTGTGAAATTTTACGGAATGTACGCTTTATTTATGGATATAATTAACTAAAACTTTCTCATATAAATAAACTTATATTTTCCGATATACAGTTGCGTTCAAAAAAGAATGAAATCGCGTGAAGCTGCGCACCCACTTCCAATTTCGACAAGCTGCCATTTCGCTCTCGGTTGATATTTTTTCTTGAAAATTTCACACAATCTAGATCAACTATCCAACTAACACTCCACAAAATTTGAAGTCTTTACAATGACGGAAAACAAAGATACAGCTATTCCGGTAAAAACGGGAAATTTGGAGTTGATTCACTAAATTTGCTGTATCTTTGACCATTTTCATTGAAAAATCTTGAAATTCGGTCCAAAGATGTAAAAATGTTTGATCTAATACCAGGCCAACTTTCGTCAAAATCAATGAACGTGATCAAAAATGGTGCCGGGTTTAAAATGGAGTTCATTATCGACCAGCAGGCGATTTCATTCTTTTTTGGACGGATGTTTATGTGGAAAACATCGTAATCCATGAATTCTTGGTATTTTCTTTCACAAAGCCAAAATTTATCACAGAGAATGTTGTAAATTGCTAAAAACTTAATTGTACTTTGTTTCAAAAGAGAAAATGCTTCAACAGAGTTCGAAATAAGAAGAACAGAGTTTCAGAAATGACCTGCTAATTATACCTATAAACAAATTTGTTCCACAATTAAAGCGAATATTCAATTCGCTCTTGTGTTTCAATACTAGTTCTATTGGAACAATTTCTATTTCTAAACAAAGCAGGAATGAAGTTTCTATCAATTTACAACCTTCTTTGTAATAAATTTTGATTTTGTGAAAGGAAATACCAAGAATACATGGATTACGATGTTTTCCATATAAACATCCGTCCAAAAAAGAATGAAATCGTCTGCTGGTCGAAAATGAACTCCATTTTAAACCCGGCACCATTTATGATCACGTTCATCGATTTTGACGAAAGTTGGCCTGGTATTAGATCAAACATTTTTACATCTTTGGACCGAATTTCAAGATTTTTCAATAAAAGTTGTCAAGCGCAGCTTCACGCGATTTCATTCTTTTTTGAACGCAACTGTATGTAGATTGTATTCTAATAAACAAAACCCGATTTAATACACTTATCAGTGGATTGGAGGCTTTCTTACTGAATGTAAATTATCTTTGGAAATAAATGACACAATAATGGATTCCTTATTTCTGAATTATATATGATTAATCTATAAAAAAGATTATAATTAAAGAAAATCGATAGCAAAAATTACTAAACTCAATATAAAAAAAGGTGGTCAGTACGTTTTTTGGAGGATAAGCGAACTGATATTCAACGAGTTCATATACTATCAAAATATTTCAAACTGTTCAAGTTTGAGAGCCACTATTCTCAACACTCACTAGTGGTCTAGGAGTTAGCCTCCTAAACTCTCATGCTAGATGTCGTGGGTTCGATTCTCTGCTGTTTGATGAACTTTTTGTCAAATTTTTGATCGCCTCCGTAATTAATTTAGCGATTGCTGAGCAATGGCTACCTTTTTTGAAGCCAACGCACAGTGCGGTGACCAGTGGACAAAAGTCCAAAATTTTAGTTTATCAAACATTAAATTCAACTTTACCAATCGATTGGAAAGAGGTTGGAGTTTCATGAACGAACATGCTTTTGACATATTTTTGCTTCCTACACGCGCAGCATTGGTTCAAAGTCAATGCATTAAGATAGCAAGAAACAAAATTTTTTTTTTCGAAAACATACACTTTTTTTGAAACTTTTATTTACCGTTGACAAGTTTCGCAGCAAATTCAAATTCTTCGTTCTACAAGTTGAAGATTTAAACTCAACGCATGTCGTATTGTGTTTTTTGAGTGAGAACAATTCGTTTTTAGTCTGTACAGCTACCTCTGAATCTACCATTATTTTTGTAAATTTCATCAACAAAAATTGCTCAACTTCAGCTAGACAGAATAAATTCGCGTCATAAGACGTCACTACCATTTTACACTAACAGAGATATGAGCAATTTACGGAGGGTCATTTTTACGCCACAGGAATGAAATTTTTTCGAAAAAGAACCGCTGTGGTAAAACGAAAACCGAAATCAAGTGAATTTTTCTTCTTGAACTTATCAGTATTATATTTAAAAAAAGATTTTGATTAAAAAGGGATTTTTGATATGCGGTTGTGGCTTTAAATCTCATTGAAAAATTATAAGCAGCTTTGTGGTTTGAATTTTGAAATATTTTGACCTAAGATAAAGCATCAGGTCAGGTATCAGAATAGGGGTAGGCTTAATAGCGGCACGAAAGCGAAAGATTGAAAATCTTCAAAATATGGGTTTTTTGAGACATGGATTTTAAGGCTTAAAAAATCAAAATTGAAACAAAACCTTCAAAACATTGTTTTTCTGTCGTATTGTCAATAATTGGACATTTAAACAAATATTTTATCGTAATAAAACTTTTTACGACTTTTGTCCATCGGCTCTATGGGATCACCGCACTGTGCAACGTAAGCATGATATGTTCTATGGAATAGAAAATTTTTAAACAATTTTGTTTTTTTTTTTGGTTTTGAGATATGTCCTACAGGAAAAAAATCCAATTTTTTGATACTAAATTCATCAAAATCGTGAAACCTAGAATAGGAGTCAATGTGTTAAGAACGTTTTAATGGAACATACAAATTTCCGGACATCATCGTAACTCGTCGAGCTGAGTCGATTGGTACCTATAAAGTTAATTAATGATATCCCCAACTGACCGTTCCCTATGCCTTTCTGTAAGAAAGCCAAAAAATATCCAGCATTTTATGCAGTCGTTGCATAACACTTCAGTTTTGCTTCATTTGTTAAATGTTTCAAAAGGTGGATATCAATGGAAGGAATCAAGAGTACACTCACTATTTCAACCGGGATTCTTCGTTCAAAATAAGCGCCTTTGAGTATGCAATGAATTCCCCGACAGTGGACAATATGCATAACAACAACTTGCTTTAAAGCAAAGCGCACGAATCAGCAAAAAATGTTTTCAGGGAATGAAAAAAATACGCATCTATAACAAAAAATTCATATTAAAATGCAGTTTTTTATCAACTTTGGTGTGCTTTTAGCATAAATTCAAAAACTTTGAATAATCCAACTTAAAATTCTGAGTATTTGTCACGAAAGTCACATTTATTCCACCGAACAGGCGGTATTTGAATAACCTAAAACATCATGATTTTTGTATTGATGGCGTTTGTTTTCACAATTTTGAATTTTTTTTTCTCAATGTACTCTTTTTGGCGTTGCAGGATATGGTAACCTTATGCTACGCCACATTTTTTGCGACTGTCAATTGAAAAATCAGGACACCTGGCATCTCTGATCAATGCTCCGAAAAAATTCACAGTGTAATACTTCCATTTCTGTCGCCAGATAGCTCTATTCGTGTCTACCATTTTCTCGTTTAGCGGTGTATATCGGTTCAAGTATATCTGCTTCTATTCAAAAAATGCTCCTAGCTTTTTTCAACACCTTAGTGACTTTCTTCCTATGGTCTATCCGTCTATCATTCAAATCTATAAAACTCACCGATGAAGACGCTTAAAATTTCCATTTCCATTTTGGGCGAGAAGAAAACTGGTTATTATCTACTAATTGTACATCCAGCCCATATAGCTTATACTTTTCTATTGAATGGTTTAAGTCTATTGACAGATGGTGGTTAGAGTTCTTCAATCTTCAAAAAAGATGAAAACGAGATTTGCAGAGAGGCGCTAGATTGGAATCCAGTGGGTCATCGAAGAAGAGGCAGGCCCAGAAACTCGTGGCGGCGAAGCCTAGCCGCTGAAATCCGAACTGTCGACGAAAATCTTGACTGGGACCAGGTGAAGACGCTGGCTCCGGATCGTCAACAGTGGAGGTCTTTTACCACGGCCCTGTGCACCGGAGGATCGGCGCGGGATCATTAAGTAAGTAAGTAATCTTCAAAAATCATCAAATACAACCCAAAACAAACTGCTGGAAATTTTTAGCATTTTTATGGGTCAAACTGTAGATTGAGACTCCTGTTTATTCAAAATTCAATAACCTATTTACAATTTTGTGTAATCTGTTTAAGAGAGCATCAAAATAAATAGAATGAAATATAAAAGGAAAAATGTCTCAAACCGCTTATTTATTCAATCATTCAATAAAGGCTTCCGGGATACGAGTGTAAAGTGCGTGGTTTTAGACTCAAAAAACGTGAGGCAATTTTTCCTTTTTTAATAATTCATCATCTAGATTGACGTCCTCTGTATGACATCTACTGATAAATTGTAGTTTATTTAATGTGAAAATACTTTGTTTCTGCTCTATTTTTCAAACAACTAGTTCGAAAATATATTTTTTTTAAACTCACCCCAAGAACGGAAAATACGTATAGGGGAGAGTGGGGATACCTGATCCCTTTTTCTTATGTTCACCATATCTTTTTGGAAAAATTTTGCAACTCGCACTCTTGTACATTTTCTGACAGCGTGTAACTTCAAGTGTCTATGCTTCTAAAATTAGAACGATACTTGAACCCGTAGATGAACTAAAAGCATTTTCTTAGGAGTAAAAAAATTGCGATATTTTTGAAGTTAGGGCGTTAGGGGAGACTTGATCCTTTATTCAGGACGCCCTAATCCATGGAAAAAATCAAACAAAACCCCAAGATAGAATGTTAATTGACTATTTTGGTGATGTGTGTTTTCATTTCACAATCTATAATTGTCAGAAAAAAAAAATCTACAGTTTATTCTCAACCCTTATGACATTGCATACTTACGGGCGCAATTTTTAATAAACAAGAGAAAATCAATTATTTAAGCCCCTTTCTTCAGATAATTGATGGATGAATATTGAAGCTATTGGATAAATATAAGTAATCTCGTAATCAGCAATGACCACGATCTATTGAGAAGAAGAATATACCGGGATCATTTGTACCCATATATTAGGGACCAATTGTACCCAAAATCAACATTTTAGCATACTTCATCTGAAAAAAGTTTGGAGTTTTCCATCGCTTTGAAAATCTTGTATTTTGAAGTTCATTTTACACTCGAAAGATTGATGTATTGGAATAAATATTTTTGTTATAATATTTCCATGTTAGGAACATTTTAAAATGATGAAAAAAGATCTTCAAGTCACATTTTGTGAAATTTTTCAAACAAAGTTCAATAACCCAAAAACTTATTTTTTTAAAATTTTTTGAGCTTCAACCATTCCTGTTTTGTTCCATTTGGCACATTTTTCTAGAACATTTGATCTTTGTACGTCTTCCAGTTTGGAGATATAGCTAAGGAATCAAGTATCCCCAGGGATCAAGTATCCTCATTCTCCCCTAACTATTTTCTAAGTTAGTTTCGAGGCAAATCTGGACAAGCCATGCAATTTTATATAAAAACCTGACAAAATCCGGGCATTTAATTACTCAATTGACGACCAGAAACCCAGGCAATATCCGGGCAAATTTTGTCAAAACCCAGAAACATCATCAACATCAAGATAAAAAAAATTGAAAAAAATAATTTTTCATCAAAATGTATAGACAGATTTTACATCGTATTTTTGGCTTCCAAAAAAGCTTCATTATTATTAATTTGGCAAAACCTTCTCAAACAATTTAGATTTGTAGGCATAAATAAAAAAAATTTACAGCACTTTTTTTTTGTATGATTTGCCAAATAAAGTAAAAAAATCCAGCCAAATCCGAGCTTTTATAATGAAATCCGGGCAACCAGGCCGGGCCGGACTGTTCCCAAATTTTGTATCAAATATCCGGGCAAATCCAGATAAAACCGGGCAGTCTGGTAACCTTAGTCATGCCATTATCTTTAAGTTTAGTGGTACGTTTCGATTATTTTATTTAAATTTTCATTTTTCAATTTAATTTCTCTAAAGGTTTTAAAATATGCGCAATTGAAATATAAAACATTGTATGAGCTCCAACATCAAGCTATTTCATCATCTAAGAATGTCAAAGAGCTCAACAATTCGATTTATGACATAAGAGACTGAACCGATATCAACTACACTCTAGCCACTGGCTTAAATTCAGCTTTTAAATATAAAAGCATGCTACGTAATTCTTTGTTTTTTTTTTAAATTCTATTTAAAAATAAAAAAAACAAAATCCGACCCAACCAGCTAAGACCCTGGGCGTCGTCACAAGACACCTAATTTAGCGCCCGCCATCGTGTCCCAATGATCCTGTATCGCTGCAACCGCAAGGTTTTTCTGCATGCCACTTGAAGCCTTTACGTGCCTACTTTGTTATTAGCGCGAACACATTTCCTCTCCTATGATTTTCCTCCCAGCAATCCCAGTGACGTCGACAACCACGACGACGATTCGAAATAAGGAAGAAACCCTCATTTGGCCTGACTTGCACCTTCTGCCAGGCCGCGATATTCCGCGGAAATCTAAAAACCCATCCGTCCTCAAACCAACAATCCGAGTGAGGAAGCAGAAAAGTCCGCCCGAAAAAGGGTTAGGCCAGGCTACGACAACGAACGTCTACGGCGACAATCTACATGCAAACGCTGGTACCCCGAATGCCACCCACGCACCAACTTGCCTGACTGTTTACCGAGTGGACGCTCCGGAATCGAAACCAAACTGAAGCGTCGGTCGTCGGAAGGAAGAAAGATTGGAAAGGGGCGAACCAGTATTGTACCTACTTGAGCTTGGGGGCACGTCATCATCACCAACAATCAGCCAAGTTGGCATCGTTCTCAGTTTATCTACGGAAGAACTTGTTGTTGTGTAGTCACTCGACATGGCCACGGCGGCACGAAAAACGCGCGGATAGGAGTGAGGGACGGGCTTAAGCGAGAATTATTATTAATGAGAAATGAGAAATGGAAGAAGAAATTATAATTATTATTGAATTATAGCGAGGGTACAGTGCGCGAACAACTAAATTATATTAGACTGCTCGGGACTGATTACTAATACTGAGGAAGGTAGGTACTCGAGTCGATTCGACGTACAATCGCAGACCAGGGAAGGTTTGGCATGGCCTTGCTTTCGCATGGATAGGTAGGTGGACTTCGCCTAGATGTCGTATAATGACAAGTCGTGTTTGGGTCCTATGATGATGAGCTTACTTCTCCTGGCCCCGGTCCTGGTCCTAGTTCCGATCCCAACAGACTGAAGAGCACCATCATGATATAGTTAATGATTCGCGTTCCCTCCCCCATTTCTCATACCAGACTTCCACTGGGGCAGCAGCAGTCCGCCTTGCCTTGTTCGGGATGTTCTTGCTGCTGTTGTTGTTGTTGTACGACAATTGCAGCCGGGGCATATTTTATGATGATTTGTAGGACAACTCGTTGCTGACCGGATAATAGCTACACGGCACACACAGCACAACACATTTCGAAATCATGCTCCAAGGAGAGCGTTTAGTTTGTTTTCTCTGTTTTCTTCCGCTGTTTTCTGCTTGCTCTTTCTTTCTTCAGGTAGGTAGGCACATCGTGAATGATGTGACCACACTAATTAGGGACCGGTGGCGCTATGCTAATGAATATTGTACTAATCTTTTGGACTACAGGAAAGAGTATAAGTGTAAGCATGTGTCATTTATCATATTTTTCTGAAACTTTTTTTTAATACAATCTATGACCCGTGACCTGCTTTTTTTAATGTTATTTGATTGGAACTCACATACAAATATGTATTTATTGCATTTAGATTTGGGGAAAAATAAATTGAAATAAAAAAAACAAAAAAAAAAGCGAAAACGACAAAAAATCGAAAAATGACAAAAATTACAAAAATAACACAAAATACAACAAAAAAAATTACAAAAACGATAAAAACAACCAAATGAAAAAAAATGACGAAAAGAACAAAAAATACAAGAATGAAAAAAATAATAAAATTGATAAAAATAACAAAAATGAAAAAGATGACAAAATAACAAAAATGATAAAAATGACAAAACAAAACAAAAAATTACAAAAATTACAAAAACTACTAAAATTGCAAAAATTACAAAAATTACAAAAAAATTAAAAAACTTAAAAAAATACAAAAATGACAAAAATAACATAAAAAACAAAAAATTAAGAAAATTACAAAAATGACAAAATGACATCAATTAAAAATATAACACAAAAAACAAAAATGACAAAAATGACAAAAATGACAAAAATGACAAAAATGACAAAATGACAAAAATGACAAAAATGACAAAAATGACAAAAATGACAAAAATGACAAAAATGACAAAAAATGACAAAAATGACAAAAATGACAAAAATGACAAAAATGACAAAAATGACAAAAATGACAAAAATGACAAAAATGACAAAAATGACAAAAAATGACAAAAATGACAAAAATGACAAAAATGACAAAAATGACAAAAATGACAAAAATGACAAAAATGACAAAAATGACAAAAATGACAAAAATGACAAAAATGACAAAAATGACAAAAATGACAAAAATGACAAAAATGACAAAAATGACAAAAATGACAAAAATGACAAAAATGACAAAAATGACAAAAATGACAAAAATGACAAAAATGACAAAAATGACAAAAATGACAAAAATGACAAAAATGACAAAAATGACAAAAATGACAAAAATGACAAAAATGACAAAAAATGACAAAAATGACAAAAATGACAAAAATGACAAAAATGACAAAAATGACAAAAATGACAAAAATGACAAAAATGACAAAAATGACAAAAATGACAAAAATGACAAAAATGACAAAAATGACAAAAATGACAAAAATGACAAAAATGACAAAAATGACAAAAATGACAAAAATGACAAAAAATGACAAAAATGACAAAAATGACAAAAATGACAAAAATGACAAAAATGACAAAAATGACAAAAATGACAAAAATGACAAAAATGACAAAAAATGACAAAAATGACAAAAATGACAAAAATGACAAAAATGACAAAAATGACAAAAATGACAAAAATGACAAAAATGACAAAAATGACAAAAAATGACAAAAATGACAAAAATGACAAAAATGACAAAAATGACAAAAATGACAAAAATGACAAAAATGACAAAAATGACAAAAATGACAAAAATGACAAAAATGACAAAAATGACAAAAATGACAAAAATGACAAAATGACAAAAATGACAAAAATGACAAAAATGACAAAAATGACAAAAATGACAAAAATGACAAAAATGACAAAAATGACAAAATGACAAAAATGACAAAAATGACAAAAATGACAAAAATGACAAAAATGACAAAAATGACAAAAATGACAAAAATGACAAAAATGACAAAAATGACAAAAATGACAAAAAATGACAAAAATGACAAAAATGACAAAAATGACAAAAAATGACAAAAATGACAAAAATGACAAAAATGACAAAAATGACAAAAATGACAAAAATGACAAAAATGACAAAAATGACAAAAATGACAAAAATGACAAAAATGACAAAAATGACAAAAATGACAAAAATGACAAAAATGACAAAAATGACAAAAATGACAAAAATGACAAAAAATGACAAAAATGACAAAAATGACAAAAATGACAAAAATGACAAAAATGACAAAAATGACAAAAATGACAAAAATGACAAAAAATGACAAAAATGACAAAAATGACAAAAATGACAAAAATGACAAAAATGACAAAAATGACAAAAATGACAAAAATGACAAAAATGACAAAAATGACAAAAATGACAAAAATGACAAAAATGACAAAAATGACAAAAATGACAAAAATGACAAAAATGACAAAAATGACAAAAATGACAAAAATGACAAAAATGACAAAAATGACAAAAATGACAAAAATGACAAAAATGACAAAAATGACAAAAATGACAAAAATGACAAAAATGACAAAAATGACAAAAATGACAAAAATGACAAAAATGACAAAAATGACAAAAATGACAAAAATGACAAAAATGACAAAAATGACAAAAATGACAAAAATGACAAAAATGACAAAAATGACAAAAATGACAAAAAATGACAAAAATGACAAAAAATGACAAAAATGACAAAAATGACAAAAATGACAAAAATGACAAAAATGACAAAAATGACAAAAATGACAAAAATGACAAAAATGACAAAAATGACAAAAATGACAAAATGACAAAAATGACAAAAATGACAAAAATGACAAAAATGACAAAAATGACAAAAATGACAAAAATGACAAAAATGACAAAAATGACAAAAATGACAAAAAATGACAAAAATGACAAAAATGACAAAAATGACAAAAATGACAAAAATGACAAAAATGACAAAAATGACAAAAATGACAAAAATGACAAAAATGACAAAAATGACAAAAAATGACAAAAATGACAAAAATGACAAAAATGACAAAAATGACAAAAATGACAAAAATGACAAAAATGACAAAAATGACAAAAATGACAAAAATGACAAAAATGACAAAAAATGACAAAAATGACAAAATGACAAAAATGACAAAAAATGACAAAAAATGACAAAAAATGACAAAAAATGACAAAATGACAAAAATGACAAAAATGACAAAAATGACAAAAATGACAAAAATGACAAAAAATGACAAAAAATGACAAAAATGACAAAAAATGACAAAAAATGACAAAAATGACAAAAATGACAAAAATGACAAAAATGACAAAAATGACAAAAATGACAAAAATGACAAAAATGACAAAAATGACAAAAATGACAAAAATGACAAAAATGACAAAAATGACAAAAATGACAAAAATGACAAAAAATGACAAAAATGACAAAAATGACAAAAATGACAAAAATGACAAAAATGACAAAAAATGACAAAAATGACAAAAATGACAAAAATGACAAAAAATGACAAAAATGACAAAAATGACAAAAATGACAAAAATGACAAAAATGACAAAAAATGACAAAAATGACAAAAATGACAAAAAATGACAAAAATGACAAAAATGACAAAAATGACAAAAATGACAAAAATGACAAAAAATGACAAAAATGACAAAAATGACAAAAATGACAAAAATGACAAAAATGACAAAAATGACAAAAAATGACAAAAATGACAAAAATGACAAAAATGACAAAAATGACAAAAATGACAAAAATGACAAAAATGACAAAAATGACAAAAATGACAAAAATGACAAAAATGACAAAAATGACAAAATGACAAAAATGACAAAAAATGACAAAAATGACAAAAATGACAAAAATGACAAAAAATGACAAAAATGACAAAAATGACAAAAATGACAAAAATGACAAAAATGACAAAATGACAAAAATGACAAAAATGACAAAAATGACAAAAATGACAAAAATGACAAAAATGACAAAAATGACAAAAATGACAAAAATGACAAAAATGACAAAATTGACAAAAATGACAAAAATGACAAAAATGACAAATGACAAAATGACAAAAAATGACAAAAATGACAAAAATGACAAAAAATGACAAAATGACAAAAATGACAAAAATGACAAAAATGACAAAAATGACAAAAATGACAAAAATGACAAAATGACAAAAATGACAAAAAATGACAAAAAATGACAAAAATGACAAAAATGACAAAAATGACAAAAATGACAAAAATGACAAAAATGACAAAAATGACAAAAAATGACAAAAAATGACAAAAATGACAAAAATGACAAAAAATGACAAAAATGACAAAAATGACAAAAATGACAAAAATGACAAAAATGACAAAAATGACAAAAATGACAAAAATGACAAAAATGACAAAAATGACAAAAATGACAAAAATGACAAAAATGACAAAAATGACAAAAATGACAAAAATGACAAAAATGACAAAAATGACAAAAATGACAAAAAATGACAAAAATGACAAAAATGACAAAAAATGACAAAAATGACAAAAATGACAAAAATGACAAAAATGACAAAAAATGACAAAAATGACAAAAATGACAAAAAATGACAAAAATGACAAAAATGACAAAAATGACAAAAATGACAAAAATGACAAAAATGACAAAAATGACAAAAATGACAAAAATGACAAAAAATGACAAAAATGACAAAAAATGACAAAAATGACAAAAATGACAAAAATGACAAAAATGACAAAAATGACAAAAATGACAAAAATGACAAAAATGACAAAAATGACAAAAATGACAAAAATGACAAAAATGACAAAAATGACAAAAATGACAAAAATGACAAAAAATGACAAAAATGACAAAAATGACAAAAATGACAAAAATGACAAAAATGACAAAAATGACAAAAATGACAAAAATGACAAAAATGACAAAAATGACAAAAATGACAAAAATGACAAAAGACAAAATGACAAAAATGACAAAAATGACAAAAATGACAAAAATGACAAAAATGAAAAAAAATGACAAAAAATGACAAAAATGACAAAAATGACAAAAAATGACAAAAATGACAAAAATGACAAAAAATGACAAAAATGACAAAAATGACAAAAATGACAAAAATGACAAAAATGACAAAAAATGACAAAAATGACAAAAATGACAAAAATGACAAAAATGACAAAAATGACAAAAAATGACAAAAAATGACAAAAATGACAAAAATGACAAAAATGACAAAAATGACAAAAATGACAAAAATGACAAGAAAATGACAAAAATGACAAAAATGACAAAAATGACAAAAATGACAAAAATGACAAAAATGACAAAAATGACAAAAAATGACAAAAATGACAAAAATGACAAAAATGACAAAAATGACAAAAATGACAAAAATGACAAAAATGACAAAAATGACAAAAATGACAAAAATGACAAAAATGACAAAAATGACAAAAATGACAAAAAATGACAAAAATGACAAAAATGACAAAATGACAAAAATGACAAAAATGACAAAAATGACAAAAAATGACAAA
>NC_073692.1:431687499-431775521 GCF_029784155.1 Uranotaenia lowii
ACAAAAATGACAAAAATGACAAAAATGACAAAAATGACAAAAATGACAAAAATGACAAAAATGACAAAAATGACAAAAATGACAAAAATGACAAAATGACAAAAATGACAAAAATGACAAAAATGACAAAAATGACAAAAATGACAAAAATGACAAAAATGACAAAAATGACAAAAATGACAAAAATGACAAAAATGACAAAAATGACAAAAATGACAAAAATGACAAAATGACAAAATGACAAAAATGACAAAAATGACAAAAATGACAAAAATGACAAAAATGACAAAAATGACAAAAATGACAAAAATGACAAAAATGACAAAAATGACAAAAATGACAAAAATGACAAAAATGACAAAAATGACAAAAATGACAAAAATGACAAAATGACAAAAATGACAAAAATGACAAAAATGACAAAAATGACAAAAATGACAAAAATGACAAAAATGACAAAAATGACAAAAATGACAAAAATGACAAAAATGACAAAAATGACAAAAATGACAAAAATGACAAAAATGACAAAAATGACAAAAATGACAAAAATGACAAAAATGACAAAAATGACAAAAATGACAAAAATGACAAAAATGACAAAAATGACAAAAATGACAAAAATGACAAAAAATGACAAAAATGACAAAAATGACAAAAATGACAAAAATGACAAAAATGACAAAAATGACAAAAATGACAAAAATGACAAAAATGACAAAATGACAAAAATGACAAAAATGACAAAAATGACAAAAATGACAAAAATGACAAAAATGACAAAAATGACAAAAATGACAAAAATGACAAAAATGACAAAAATGACAAAAATGACAAAAATGACAAAAATGACAAAAATGACAAAAATGACAAAAATGACAAAAATGACAAAAATGACAAAAATGACAAAAATGACAAAAATGACAAAAATGACAAAAATGACAAAATGACAAAAATGACAAAAATGACAAAAATGACAAAAATGACAAAAATGACAAAAGTGACAAAAATGACAAAAATGACAAAAATGACAAAAATGACAAAAATGACAAAAATGACAAAAATGACAAAAATGACAAAAATGACAAAAATGACAAAAATGACAAAAATGACAAAAATGACAAAAATGACAAAAATGACAAAAGTGACAAAAATGACAAAAATGACAATAATGACAAAAATGACAAAAATGACAAAATGACAAAAATGACAAAAATGACAAAAATGACAAAAATGACAAAAATGACAAAAATGACAAAAATGACAAAAATGACAAAAATACAAAAATGACAAAAATGACAAAAATGACAAAAATGACAAAAATGACAAAAATGACAAAAATGACAAAAATGACAAAAATGACAAAAATGACAAAAATGACAAAAATGACAAAAATGACAAAAATGACAAAAATGACAAAAATGACAAAAATGACAAAAATGACAAAAATGACAAAAATGACAAAAATGACAAAAATGACAAAAATGACAAAAATGACAAAAATGACAAAAATGACAAAAATGACAAAAATGACAAAAATGACAAAAATGACAAAAATGACAAAAATGACAAAAATGACAAAAATGACAAAAATGACAAAAATGACAAAAATGACAAAAATGACAAAAATGACAAAAATGACAAAAATGACAAAAATGACAAAAATGACAAAAATGACAAAAATGACAAAATGACAAAAATGACAAAAATGACAAAAATGACAAAAATGACAAAAATGACAAAAATAACAAAAATGACAAAAATGACAAAAATGACAAAAATGACAAAAATGACAAAAATGACAAAAATGACAAAAATGACAAAAATGACAAAAATGACAAAAATGACAAAAATGACAAAAATGACAAAAATGATAAAAATGACAAAAATGACAAAAATGACAAAAATGACAAAAATGACAAAAATGACAAAAATGACAAAAATGACAAAAATGACAAAAATGACAAAAATGACAAAAATGACAAAAATGACAAAAATGACAAAAATGACAAAAGTGACAAAAATGACAAAAATGACAAAAATGACAAAAATGACAAAAATGACAAAAATGACAAAAATGACAAAAATGACAAAAATGACAAGAATGACAAAAATGACAAAAATGACAAAAATGACAAAAATGACAAAAATGACAAAAATGACAAAAATGACAAAAATGACAAAAATGACAAAAATGACAAAAATGACAAAAATGACAAAAATGACAAAACGACAAAAATGACAAAAATGACAAAAATGACATTTTCAAATCTTGCATTTTACTCTCTAGTAGGGATTTTTTTTGATTTAATTATAGAATTAAATGTAAAAAAATAGTAGCACTGTTGATTTTTTCATTGAATTAATATCCAAAATATACTTGGCGTTCGGCAAAAGAAACTCTGAATGAGCTGAGCATACGTTCAATTCGTTCCAGGATGGATTGAATTAATTCCAGCAGTTAATGAACCTCGAAAACAAGAAGTCAATTTGAATTAGCGAGCAGCGAGTGGTCGTCGTCGTCGGCAGCATATTTAACATATAATTGGCTACCCCGGCCTGCCCCTGGTGACACACGAACAATCACACATACACACACATACTCACATCCAGAGACAAACAGACTCTTCTCAGGATGATGTGGTGACCACATTCGGTTTAAACGACAATGCCCACACATAATTCGTTTCCCGGTTCGAATTCGTCGCCGTCGTTTGGCTCTGCGGGTCCAGGAAACGTTGTTGAACCAAAAAAAAAAAAAAGAACGGAACGAAGATTGTGAGCATTGTTACGGAATTTGCCTACCTTTCCCAGCATCCACAACACGAACGGTCATGCAAATTTGTCGCTCATGTGTCGTCGTTTCCATCTGAGAAAAAAAATTATTTCTGACTCCGCCATCACCGGTCAAAAATTGATATTCGGAACTTCCGAGACAATGACGATGACCAACCGCCTCTCGCCTGCCGGAATGAAGGGTTTTGATTCTTCGGAACGTGACTAATGTTTATCCAGCATCAAATGGTTGTGTCCTTTTGGGAAAATTTTACAACGATGCGATGGTCGGATTGGGAAAATCCGGAATCACAACGAAGCTGCTCGAGATGGACTCAAAGCCAGCGTCGACACCTTCATGGAGCGCATTAAAAATCATAAAATATGGAAATGATTTGCATACAAACTTAATTGAGGTTTAATTATAAAATTACGTTTTATTCTTTTTTTTTTTTTGTCTCAAGTATTTACAGCTTTTACTCCTTTAAATACAATTAAAACGAGTTTTAATCATATTCAAATTTATTCCACAAAATGCGACAACAACAACAATGAAAGCAGCTTTAGCACCATTCGGTGAATGGCAGCCTTCGGAAAGGATGATGGTCCAGTTTCTTCGTAATGAGGGAGACGAATTTGATGAGACTGTCCTGGGTTTGAGGAGAAGCGCAGAGTGGAAAGGGACGAAAGGACACAATTAAAAATGAAGAAGGCAAGCGAGATTTTCGTGGTCATGCTTGCTTGCCATGTACCTGATCCATCACGACGACAGATTCTCCGGACAGAATCCGATGAGTTTTAGAGTTTTAGAGCGAACAATCGAAGGACAATATGGCAACTTTTGATGTCGTTATGATTTAAGCGCTCTCGAAGTGTTGAGGAAAAATTTAGATTTTTCATTTTTTAAAGTTAAAAATACTTCTCAATTCTTCAAAAAAATTTTGAATTTTCTGTAAAAATTTCAAATTTTTTTAACAAAATTCAAGCAAGCCTCAAAATAAACTTCCTTCACACTCGTCAGACTACCATGTCGCATCAAACGGAAGATGGCATTACAGAAGGAAAATAGCACTTTCCTGGTCCTGCAACTTTGTCGGTGCAGCTTCCTTTTGTTTCTGATGGAATTTCTCACATCTCGGTATGTTATTCAAAAATCTTATTACGGCCACCAGTAGTGGCAGTGTGGCTTTTGTCTTTTGCTCTGATGGGGAGGTAAAAGGAATAAAAAATTTCCTGGACAAAAGGCGGTACCCAAGGTGGAGGTTCTAATGCAGATGAGGGAGTGCTACTTTTCCTGCTGGGGTTTTGACTCTTTTGGTACATGGGTGGTGATAAAAATTGATGTAGGTATCTTAATTGATAAATTTGTTGAATAAAATGAGAAGATGATTTTTTTGGATTCTAATTAAAAAGATGAACAAAAAATTCGCGTATAAATAATTGAGAACCAGTTTTTCACGATCGCCTTTGCAAAGGATGATGGTGTTCCCGACAGTTTCCAATATTGCAAGCCTCCAGCCTCCGTGCTCATTCAGGCACCGTTCGCAGAGTCTGTCCTTACCCGATATCCATCAAATCCCTTTTCCTTTGACCAGGATTTGTCTGCTTTGGTAGATGCTGCTCCTTACGGATCGATGACAAGAACAACTTCGCTGGCTTCCGCTACGAAGTTTAATGCAAAATTCGCTAATGTGTGGACCGTCACTCGATCAGCCAGTCTCTGGCACTGCATCCACTCTTGCTTTGCTGCGGCTGGGAGTTTATCGACCAGTTCCTAAATCAGGATCGGGTTGACCGAATGATCCTGTAGATTAGCCGCCTCCAAATGGTCATATAATTCTTAGACCGCCATCCCGAAAGGAATATAAGTTTCCAGTCGATCGCTTCTCGGTGCATCTGCAGAAGGAGAGGTCTCGTGCGGCGCATATCTTGGATGGGGATGGGAGTTAATTGATGGTGCTGTGCGAGTGGTCGATCATTTATCGCTCGCTTGGCTGGTCCTACTTCCGGATTTTGCCTGGGCGTGAGGTACTCACGAACCTCCTGGTTTTCGGTTTCGCATTCGTTGAGATCTTTCAGCCTCGTTTCCGGATCGATGCGGTGAATTAGCCAATCGTTCACCTTTCTTCGGTGTTCGTGTTCAGAAAAATCGTTCGGCTCTCCACCAACTGCACCATCGTCACTTCCTAGTTCTCTAACCAAGAGTTGGTAGCGGTCACGCTGAAATTTTTCCTAGTAGGATGCGCTACTTCCGTTGGACATCGATTTCTTCAGCAAGCTGCCTTTCGAGCATCGCTTTTCCTGCGTCAGTCGTCTTTCTTGCAATTCTTTTTCCTGCTGGAAGCGTTTCTGCGCTAGCCGCTTCGCGAACTCAATACGCCTCTCGCTCATAAGCTTTTCCACCTCAAGCTGCTGTTCCTTCATCGCCTCTTCCACTCCTCTTCCATCCGACGTATTTCCAGCTCGAATCGCGAAGTGAATCGTTTACTGTTTCTTGACGCAATCGATTTGCTGTCATCTGGTTGGCTTGCTCGGGTGCATCTGTAGTGCAGCACTTTGGGCAGTGGAAAGGAGAGATCTGTACTACTTGCTGGTAGAACTTGGAATACTTTATTTGACTAATTTCGCTACCTTATATATTAAACCATATCCATGGCTACATACATATAATACTTGTTTATTAATCATGTGTATGTTGTTATTTGTCCCATCGAATGCTTCGATTGGACAAATCTCAACACTCCTCCTCAACATACACATTTGCAGTCTTTTAACTGCCTCCGGCGGCTTCTCCTGAAGATGGCTACTTCTCTTCAACGCACGCACCGGAATACGCTCTCGCCCCTGTTACAATTCGATGACCTTCTATGGCTCTAGTTGGACGACCTCCACCGGGATCTGGCACGACAGCCTCCCAATGGCTCTGGTCCGACGACCTTCCATGGCTCTCGTCTCGGCGCTCGAAGTTTCCCTTCCACTTCGACACCTTTCCTAAGGCCTGACGCCTCTAGTGGTCCAGCTCGCCAACCTTCACTTGGCTTTCCAGTCCGACGACCTTCCATGGCACCGGCTTGACGACCTTCCGTGGTACCCCGCTTGTAAGTTCTCCAGTGGCTCCTGGCCCCTCGACCACCACCTGGTTCCTGACTTGACGACGTTCCATGATACCGGCCCACCTACCTTCAGTGGCTCTTGTCCGACGACCGCTTTTGTGGTCTCAGCCCTACGACCTTCCATGGCATCGGTCCAACGACCTGCCAGTGGCTCCGGTCCGACGACCTTGTTTGGTTCCGGCTCAACGCTCTTCTATTGGCTCGACGCCTCACCAATGGTACGACGACCTTCCGTCTGGCTCTCGCCGGCCCTCCTATGAATTTCGGTCAGCTTGCAATGGATTCGGCCCAACGACGATTCCCTTGGCACCTGTCCGACGATCACCGTTTTTCCTGGCTTGTCGACCTCCACCTGGCTTCTCGGTCGGGCAACCTTCCAGATGGCTGCTCCTGGTGCTACAACCTTCCACGGTTCCCAGCTCGTTGACTTCACTTGGCTTCGGCTCGTTGTCCTTCCATCGGCTAGATGACTGTCCACTCTTGATTCAACTCCTCCTCCTTTCCACTAGTTCTGGGCCCATAACCTGTTGATGCAGCACTTGGGCAGTGGAAAGGAGAGACTTTACTACTTGAGGGAAGAAACTGGAATACTTTATTTAACTAATATCGCTACCTTATGTACTAAACCATTTCCATGGTTACATATAATACTTGTTTACTAATTATGTGTATGTTGTTATTTGTCCCATCGATTGCTTCGATTGGACAAATCTCAACAGTTTCGAAAGAGTTCCGGCAGTGGATTTCTTGTCAAACTTTTTCCACTTTTTCTCTCTCTTTGCGGCCCAATCCAAGCATCGGAACTTACGGTGTTCCACACCGATTAATTCACTCACGCAAACGAAATGGAACCAAGGCCCATAATAGTCGCAGGCGACCAGTTCCTCGTTGTCCGGCTCGACTCATTTGCTGCAGCTTCCCATCTCAAAGTAAGGTTATGCACCAATAGAACTTTTGAGAAATGTTTGGGAACGTGAAACACCTTATGTTGCTGCTCGTTTGAATCAGCTCAAACTAAAAAGATAAATTTCATCTAATTAAACAGCTTTATAGTGCAAGTAGGTATGTTTTTCCGACTATAAATTTCGAACTGAAAATCTGTTAGCGAAAGGAAGTTCGTTCATGAAATTAAATTCAAAATGAAAAATTTAGTGAAACTTTGTGTTTATTGAGAGCATTTCAAATGTTCGCAGATATTTTCAACCAGCAGTGTACGAGCCAAGTCACCGTGAATTTTTTTTCCCGAAGCACCCGAGAAGGTTGACTTGGTCAATTCGAAGACCGATGCGATGGCAGTGAAGCTCGCTCTAAAAGAATACCAAACCGGAATTTGCTGCACCTTGCGGAATGGCCTTGTTTTCCGCAAATATGGTCCAGCCACCACCACACGACACGGTTCAACGGGTGGTGAAACACGTGTTAAAACAACAATCCCCCTTACCTTTTTCAGAAAAAAAGCATCCATCAGCCGTCAAGAAGCGCTTCGGGTTGTTAGGTGGGTGGAAGTCACAAGGGAAGATGGGGTGGCGTTATTGAAAAAGGAAGTGTCACAGAAAGTGCAAAACAAATAAGACATGCACAAACGGATGCTGCCCCTTGCTCGACTTCTTCTTCTTCCATCGTGAAAAACACATGCAAGCCTCTTGAAAGAGGATTTTTTTTTTCACCGGCGCTGCTTCTGAGATAATAGAAGGAAGCGCTGCATACGAAGTCATAATAGAACCCGATTGAAGTGCAATTGCCTTTGTTAATTCTATTTCTTGCGGCTCTTTTCCACCGTATTGTTCTAATTGTGTTTAAATAAGAAACAATACAAGTTGAAAAAAAAATTAAACAAGGGACAAGTCAAGATCCCACGACATATCATTGCAGGGGTTAAAAATTCTGCAAACAAAACGTACTTCACGTTTTTCCCATTCAAGGAAAAATAGCACATGTTTCATGTTAGATTAACACATATAATCGCAAAAGTGTGTTTTTATGAAGGGATTTTGGATTGCGTGGCTTTAGAAAATCATCAGCATTAAATTCCTGTATTGTTTTGCGGCAGAGATTCTATCTTCATCATATGATATATTCCCAAATAGCGTTAACATATGGACGAGAGAAAAAATCACCCACAAAAAGATCTGACCCAAAGTGCTTAAGGATGTGAGGGGAATCATAAAATTTTCATTCCCAGCTCTTTATGCTTCGCAGGAGCAATTTTTTTTGTCTGCCCATCCAAGCTCTTTCATCCCAAACTCCGGGATTGTGTAGACAAGCAGGTACC
Source organism: Uranotaenia lowii (assembly GCF_029784155.1). NCBI lineage: Eukaryota > Metazoa > Arthropoda > Insecta > Diptera > Culicidae > Uranotaenia > Uranotaenia lowii. The sequence continues at coordinate 431,695,660 of NC_073692.1, forward strand.
TTTTTCACACTTTCTCAAGCGCCCGGCTGAAAGGATTTTTTCGCCATTATTTTCCGGCCCCAGGTCAGGAGGACTTGACAAAGTTCATGAAGCAAATTGACATGACGATAGAAAAAAATCTGTCGCCGCCAGATGAGAAAAGCTGCATTTTCATACATTTGCCATCACTTCCTGCTGCTAAAGGTACTAGCTAAGTCATTTCATTAGCTCGGACCGGAACAAAATCGACATCGCGAGCCACCGTAACTATGATGAGATCGATTAATTGAACGAATAAAATCTGTCAGATGGGGTAATCAAAATTCTAATAACCACCACTATTTTCACGATGCATAGGGAAGCTTACAACTCTATTAAAAGCTGTCAATTTCGGTGGAATAAAAAGAATAAATTTATTTTTCATGCAATCAAATTTGCTGCATGCAGACCACAAACCTGTCATTAGATAAAATAGAAGGTAATATTTTTTTACTTCTAATTTTGATGACGTTGCCAATATTACTTAGAGACAAGATTCAATAGTAAAAAATAGTTAAAAAAACGAAAAAAGTTAACTTTGGGAAATATTGGTTGAATCTGAAATATGAAAAATTGAGGATGAAATCTAAATTTCTCTAAAACAATATTTTCGCAGTGTAGAAACTTATTTTATTTTAATTTGTCAACAATGACAAAAATAACAAAATTGACAAAATTGACAAAATTGACAAAATTGACAAAATTGACAAAATTGACAAAATTGACAAAATTGACAAAATTGACAAAATTGACAAAATTGACAAAATTGACAAAATTGACAAAATTGACAAAATTGACAAAATTGACAAAATTGACAAAATTGACAAAATTAACAAAATTGACAAAATTGACAAAATTGACAAAATTGACAAAATTGACAAAATTGACAAAATTGACAAAATTGACAAAATTGACAAAATTGACAAAATTGACAAAATTGACAAAATTGACAAAATTGACAAAATTGACAAAATTGACAAAATTGACAAAATTGACAAAATTGACAAAATTGACAAAATTGACAAAATTGACAAAATTGACAAAATTGACAAAATTGACAAAATTGACAAAATTAACAAAATTGACAAAATTGACAAAATTGACAAAATTGACAAAATTGACAAAATTGACAAAATTGACAAAATTGACAAAATTGACAAAATTGACAAAATTGACAAAATTGACAAAATTGACAAAATTGACTGTTGAGGCCAATCCTCCGAAAGTTCACTGGTCCGGTTAAACTACGGAAGTTTCCCTTGCGTTCGATGTTCGGACGGTTAAAAATACACGGCTCTTGAACGATTCGGTGATAAAGTCACGGGGGACAATTTATTCTTAACTCTAACACTTAACGATAAGACAATAGACCGCAGTGGACTGTATCATTATCAAAAACAATACGACTGACTGACCCGGGTGACTAATTGGTTCTAACTCTTTCGCTATTACATGGCTATCGGCAGCTTGCAGTTGTCGATCCAGACCGATTGGCTCTCGGTCAATTTTCTACCTATCTGGCACACACGCACTGCTTGCCGTGATCAAGCAGATGCGTGTGGCAGATATAAAGCAATAAAGTTACTGGTGGCCGACGTGATTCCTTAATCAATTGCGTTGTGCGCGCACTGTCGTTTTGGCGCGAACATACTGCCCGCCTTGAGTTCACTCAAAACTCAAACAACGGTAACGGTGTCCAGGATTACCTACTCAATCCACATCTTCGATTATTCTCCTTGGGGTGACGAAACCGATTCGTCTTGGTGAACCATGGCTGCTATGCTGTAAGTTGATTTTGGTGACATATGTTTTCCTGCTGGAGACAGAAACGGTTGATTCTGTGTTGGTAACAAAACAATTGCAACTTAACTTGTGATGTGGCCCCCAAGACTTTGACGAAACAGCTTCGTCAAAACCGTAGTGTGCCCCTCACGGGGGCTGTAGTGACTTAGGTTTCGAGTAGTCGAACAGCGACACGATGATACAAGTTCGTTCGTACAAATCATAAGGAGTCCAGCAACAGATGTTTCACGTGGTGACCAGAATCCGTGGAACCCTGTGGATAAGAATAATACGGCAATTTCTCCATGCTACTTGTGGTTAGGGAAAACGTAACTTTAATGTTGCCCCCTGGCATTAACGGCTAACAGCCGCTGCTAGCCAATTGCGCCCCTACTGGGGGCATACTTATCTAGTGAAGAAATTCCTCTGATCTGGCTCGATTGGAATGCGTTGCTTAACGATGGAGGTGGTGCAAATCCTACATAACAATCCTGGACGTATTTGGTATACGGTGCGATGCATGAACCCTGGCGGAGAAAAACTACTGTAGGTTCCGCGACCAAACAAAAAGAGAAGTACATAACTTAGTAAGTGGCCCCCTGGCAGAAACGGCCAAAGCGCCGCCATAGCCAACAGTGCCCCTCATGGGGGCGAAAAATACTTTGTTTACTAGGTACACGAACAAACGATTGAGCATAACGTCGGCCTTCACATTTCGACAATCCTGGACTTAAGAATGGTGCTTTGTACGACCCTGGCGGAAGAAAAACACTGTATGTTCCGCAAACAAACAAGATGGGTTGAACGTAACTTAGCAGTTGGCCCCCTGGCAAAACGGTCAAGTGTGCCGCCAGTGCCAACAGTGCCCCTCATGGGGGCGAAAAATACTTTGTTAATACAGCTGTCCAGGACGACATAAGGTGTTTTAATAGTGTTTCGAAGATTTTAAACTGCTTGTTTCGGGTACTGCGAAGAGGAGTAGGTAGGTGTTTCGTTGGTCATTTCAAAGGTGTTGTATAATCCTTGTCCTTCGCACGCAATCATATCCTACAATCCATCGGGGAACAAACGCTCTGTAGATTCGCTGCAGTCTGTCTCTGAATTTTAGCCAATACAATTTGTATGCATGTTGACATGATCCGTCACAAGAATACTTTATATTCCAACGCTCTAGGAGGAGCATGTTTACAAAGACGATTACAGAGCTTGCGAGAACTTCAACATCGAACAAACACACAGCAGTCAGACAGAAAAATATAAGCGCAAATCTCCAACATGATGATATCAAACAAGGTGAATCATTGCTATTTTTCCAGTAGGTGTCATAGCACTACAAGACACAATTGGTGTTTCCGTTAGCTCTCCTGCGACGATCCATCCAAGATGAGTGTTTTGTAGCAATAGGCCGGCATCATCAATCTTCATCTGGTTCGGTAACAACACATCGTAGAACCTAAGACACTCCTATCACAATATCAACAGGGCTCAATTGGTTGAAATCAGGATCTGCAAGACTGATAGACGGCGGCAGTTTCCAGGTACTGACATTGATGCTACTTTGGAACAAATCCAACGTGATTTGAGGTAGCACATAGAATTTTCTCTCAGCGGTAGTATACTGGGATGTACAAGACAAAACACGAGCCAGGACCGACTCTTTCGAAACATTCGTACAACCTCCAACACCTCTCACGGGAAGACTTTCTCGAAAACGTACGAAGTTCAGCTTTTTCGATAAATCCTCGGTCATTAAACAGATTTGGGACCCATTGTCCAATAATGCACGAACTGAGACAGTGTTTCCGTTGCTATCGGCCAGCATGACAACGGCTGTCGATAGAATAGCAGTATGAGTGTTCTGTTGTGTACTAAGTAGTGTGGTAGTGTGGTGACTAACAGTGGGCGTGTTTGTGGGAGGTGGCTGATGTGTAGATTGGGAGTTAATTGGTTCAAGTTGGTAGTTATCCGTCCGGGACTGATCGTGTTGCGTATAAAGTTCACTTCTTGTTTGACTATTCGCGCGTTGAGGTCTTCGAGGGGTTTGAGAGAAGCTTGGGATATTTGACCGGCTATTTTGGTACGGAGAATATGGATGCAGATGATAGTGATGGCGTTGTCCACACTTCGAACAGGAACTACGCGAACAATCTCCCACAAAATGATCGGATTCTAAGCAATTGAAACAGAGTCCCAACCTTCGGACTAAAACTCTACGGTCAATCACTCTCATCTTACTGAAACTCGAGCAGTATTCTGCCATGTGTGGTCCTTTTCTGCAGATAGGGCAAAGGCTCGACACTGACATCATGCTGTGGCTGATGGGTACCCTCGAATTCCACTGATTTTCAAATATATTCCGACTGGCCGTTGACTGGAGAATCGAACACAGGTTTTCTAGGAACTCTACCATAGCTTCGAAGGAAGGCACGTCTTTAGAAGCATGATGAGTTTCCCAGAGACGGTACGTTTTTGTGTCCAACTTCTGTGATAACATGAACGCCAGCAGCGTGCTCCAATCGCTCGTCCTCTGGCCCAATTTCTCTAACTGCTGAAGGTTAGTTTTGAAAGTCGTTAACAGTGCATTCAATCCTTCAAAACTTTCAATCTGCATAGCAGGTGCTGCAAGTAGCGCCTTCATGTGCTCCTGGGCTATCAACTTGTGGTTTTCGTACTTCGATTCCAAGACGCTCCAGGCAAGGTTGTAATTGATCGCTGATACCTGAATTTGGTTGATCTGGAGAAGTGCATCATCTCTCAACGACGTACGGAGATAATTGAACTTGTCCATTGGATTCAGCAGCGCGTTATCGTGTATCAGGGATCTGAAATTATCACGGAAATTTATCCAATCTGGAAGATTTCCTGAGAAAGTTGGCAGCGTCAATTCAGGGTACTTTGTGTGAGAAGGCAAAACAGAGTCGGAAACGGCGATTCTATGTGAGGGTTGAGCAGGGATGAACTCCATCTTTAACATCAGCTGTTGTTTTAAGGAAAAGTACCTATTCACGAACTCCTTGAACACCTTCGCATTTTCCTTTCTTCTGGTTTCCTTCGTGATCGCACGTGCCTCGTCATCGGCATCTTCATTTTCCAAATCAATATCTTCATAGAGCGTGCCAATTTGAACCCGTAATTCACAAAACGTGTTGTAAGCCTCGTCCAGTTTGGCTAATCGTGGTGGGAGTGAACCTTGATCCTGAACAGCTTCGTACTCTTCCAGAAAATCGTCCAAACTTTCCAGCAGGTTCCATAGAATTCGTTCTTTCTTTATAAGACGTCGGAGATCGTCCGCCATTTTGTATCACAAATACTTGTTAGTAGCACTGATTTCAAAATAACTCCCGAGACCTCAAACGTCAACGATTTTGATTTGACAGAAGGAAACAATTTTCTGATCACTTGATCAGTTTAAGTCAAACATAAACTCGCTACTTCTTGGCTTACAGTGTCAACCGGATAATGAATTCTAAACACTCCACAATCTAACAAATCATACAAAATTTTGGTACTATTTTGCCAATCAATCAATGCTATGCAACATGCTGCAAAACGATCAACAAAGCATTCGGAATCCTCGCGCTCAAGCCACTTCAACCACTCAAAATTATGATTCGCACACACACAAACTATCTACTAGTACTTATCTTATCACAGCCTCAAATCCTCTGGTTGATGTCGAACCCTTCATTTAATCAGCACTGACGACGTATATTCCAGCACCAGGGGCTCCATTCCGTTGCAGTGATGCTGATCAATATTTCACTTCTCCGGGAACTTGGCCGCGCAATTCCCAAACAGCACAATTCAAAAAACTTGCACAATACAATTATCCGAATAATTTTCAATAAAAATTATACTTTTTCGGGCACAAGTATTATATTTTGGAAAACAGCTTCTCAACAACAACTTTCATAAAGTGCCGAATAAACTCCCAAAAACATCACTTTTTACCCGGGGCGACTTTAATTTGTTTCACTCGCTCAGGGGGATAGTAGATTTACTCAGGTGAACCACAAACTTTTTGGCTTTAATTTGCCTCTGATTGATCACTTAAAACCCACCAAGGCTCCCAAGATACACAAAATCACCGGAAACCGGTCAACCCAAGCCCGCGAAATCCAAATTAGATCAACCCAAGCCACCCGGTAACGAAGAAACCCGTGTTAAATATGGCAAACCCAGATCAAGCCGGCCAACACAAAAAGATCTTCTTCACGAGCCGTTCTCACACAAAGGGTTCACAAATGGAACGCGCATAAACTTCACGGGGTTATCCGGTTCGAAGGACCAAATGTTGAGGCCAATCCTCCGAAAGTTCACTGGTCCGGTTGAACTACGGAAGTTTCCCTTGCGTTCGATGTTCGGACGGTTAAAAATACACGGCTCTTGAACGATTCGGTGATAAAGTCACGGGGGACAATTTATTCTTAACTCTAACACTTAACGATAAGACAATAGACCGCAGTGGACTGTATCATTATCAAAAACAATACGACTGACTGACCCGGGTGACTAATTGGTTCTAACTCTTTCGCTATTACATGGCTATCGGCAGCTTGCAGTTGTCGATCCAGACCGATTGGCTCTCGGTCAATTTTCTACCTATCTGGCACACACGCACTGCTTGCCGTGATCAAGCAGATGCGTGTGGCAGATATAAAGCAATAAAGTTACTGGTGGCCGACGTGATTCCTTAATCAATTGCGTTGTGCGCGCACTGTCGTTTTGGCGCGAACATTGACAAAATTGACAAAATTGACAAAATTGACAAAATTGACAAAATTGACAAAATTGACAAAATTGACAAAATTGACAAAATTGACAAAATTGACAAAATTGACAAAATTGACCAAATTGACTAAATTGACTAAATTGACTAAATTGATAATAATGACAAAATTGACAAAATTGATAAAATTGACAAAATTGACAAAATGGATAAAAATGCCAAAATTGACAAAAATGATAAAAATGACAAAAATGACAAAAATGACAAAAATGACAAAAATGACAAAAATGGCAAAAATGACAAAAATGACAAAAATGACAAAAATGACAAAAATGACAAAAATGACAAAAATGACAAAAATGACAAAAATGACAAAAATGACAAAAATGACAAAAATGACAAAAATGACAAAAATGACAAAAATGACAAAAATGACAAAAATGACAAAAATGACAAAAATGACAAAAATGACAAAAATGACACAAATGACAAAAATGACAAAAATGACAAAAATGACAAAAATGACAAAAATGACAAAAATGACAAAAATGACAAAAATTACAAAAATGACAAAAATTACAAAAATGACAAAAATGACAAAAATGACAAAAGTGACAAAAATGACAAAAATGACAAAAATGACAAAAATGACAAAAATGACAAAAATGACAAAAATGACAAAAATGACAAAAATGACAAAAATGACAAAAATGACAAAAATGACAAAAATGACAAAAATGACAAAAATTACAAAAATGACAAAAATTACAAAAATGACAAAAATGACAAAAATGACAAAAGTGACAAAAATGACAAAAATGACAAAAATGACAAAAATGACAAAAATGACAAAAATGACAAAAATGACAAAAATGACAAAAATGACAAAAATGACAAAAATGACAAAAATGACAAAAATGACAAAAATGACAAAAATGACAAAAATGACAAAAATGACAAAAATGACAAAAATGACAAAAATGACAAAAATGACAAAAATGACAAAAATGACAAAAATGACAAAAATGACAAAAATGACAAAAATGACAAAAATGACAAAAATGACAAAAATGACAAAAATGACAAAAATGACAAAAATGACAAAAATGACAAAAATGACAAAAATGACAAAAATGACAAAAATGACAAAAATGACAAAAATGACAAAAATGACAAAAATGACAAAAATGACAAAAATGACAAAAATGACAAAAATGACAAAAATGACAAAAATGACAAAAATGACAAAAATGACAAAAATGACAAAAATGGCAAAAATGACAAAAATGACAAAAATGACCAAAATGACAAAAATGACAAAAATGACAAAAATGACCAAAATGACAAAAATGACAAAAATGACAAAAATGACAAAAATGACAAAAATGACAAAAATGACAAAAATGACAAAAATGACAAAAATGACAAAAATGACAAAAATGACAAAAATGACAAAAATGACACAAATGACAAAAATGACAAAAATGACAAAAATGACAAAAATGACAAAAATGACAAAAATGCAAAAATGACAAAAATGACAAAAATGACAAAAATGACAAAAATGACAAAAATGACAAAAATGACAAAAATGACAAAAATGACAAAAATGACAAAAATGACAAAAATGACAAAAATGACAAAAATGACAAAAATGACAAAAATGACAAAAATGACAAAAATGACAAAAATGACAAAAATGACAAAAATGACAAAAATGACAAAAATGACAAAAATGACAAAAATGACAAAAATGACAAAAATGACAAAAATGACAAAAATGACAAAAATGACAAAAATGACAAAAATGACAAAAATGACAAAAATGACAAAAATGACAAAAATGACAAAAATGACAAAAATGACAAAAATGACAAAAATGACAAAAATGACAAAAATGACAAAAATGACAAAAATGACAAAAATGACAAAAATGACAAAAATGACAAAAATGACAAAAATGACAAAAATGACAAAAATGACAAAAATGACAAAAATGACAAAAATGACAAAAATGACAAAAATGACAAAAATAACAAAATTGACAAAAATTATAAAAATGACAAATGTCAAAAATGGTAAAATTAATAAAAAAAAATTAGAGATTTTCACAAGAAAAAACCCATACATACAATAATTATACAAAGAAAATCTCAAATATTTTCAAAGTACAACGCATTAAATGGAAAAAAATAACACGTGCATAGTGAAATGTCAGTGTCAACAATAAAATTTTGAAAATACCAATTGAAAACACTAAAACGCACTCATGTTTAACTTTAGTTTTTCAAACGTAAACCAAAAGATTCTGGTCATTAAATTAGCAAACAGGTGTTAATGTAGACCTACTACATTATTCAAAAAGCAGTAGCAATTTAAGAAAACTAAACCATACTTCAAAACTTCTTCAATTCTACGTGACGACTTATCCTATGAATTTGTTTAAAATGTTCAAATAAATTTCACCAATTGAAATACAATTGATTAAAAGCTATATGTAGTGCATAACCCTACATCATAAGCATTAAAAATAAAGGCAAAAATAAATGAAATTATTCAGAAATGGCGTCATACCCTATTTCAACTGATACAGTCTCCAGCCTTGGTCAGATCTGCGTAAGATTATCATACGACTAGTTGTAGTTCAAACGGCACATCTCTGCCCTTGCGGTCCTTCAGTTAACAAAAGCAACAAGTTTTTCTTCATTAATTCATGCCAGAAAAGTCTATCGTGGATACTATTCAAACTTCGAGTGCAGCAAAAAATCATCTGTAAATGGCAAGAAGGACTCAGAAAAAAAAGCTTTCCAGAAACAACCAAAAACTCATTTAATCCCTTTCCCCGGCGCTGGTAAAAAGCGCTTCTCGTTTCGGCAGTTGGCAGTTGGCATTAGAAGAACCCGACCCGAACCTGGAACTGGAACTGGCCACGATCCCGGACGCTTGAACTCCTCCGGGGGCCATTGGCAGAAAATTCATAAATTGCCAGCTTGTTTGTTCTTTATATTGTGTCAATCAACGCACACACGGTATGCGATTTTCGTCATCGTATGCAATCATTTATGCAAGCTTCGAGTCGATGGGGTAGAGAAATATCTGCCGGTTTTGATCAAAGGAAAAAATTCGTTGAAAAATTGCACCCACTTTATCTAAGGCCGGTCAGCAGCATCGACATCGACAGAAGAGGATAGAACGGAGAAAAAAAAACGCACATCGGTAACAACATCGAAATCAGCAAAATTTTCTCAGAGGGAGGAGGCCCAAATCGTATGCACAGACTGGCTCTGGTGAAGTAGAAAAAAAATCTCGCTGACCATCTCTCGTAGTTATATGAAGTTCGTTTATGCCAACAACGCCACCGATTGGGGACTTGCAAAAACAACGTTAGATGAAAAATACACGTTTTTATTTCTTATTCTGTGTAAAATATCGTCAAGGCGGAGGCTTCTACTGCTCATCGTCACCCGACTCACCAGCAACAATAAAAACAACACCAACGACGGCAGCAGCAACAAAAAACAATAGGCCCGATGTACGATTATGGAAACTGAGCAGAGACGCGAAAATGGTCAAGCTCGAAGCCGGCCAGCAGCCGCAAAAAGTGCACTAAAACCGATAAAAACGTGTGCGAAATAAGAAAAACAAACGTGACACCACAATTGACCAGCCCTCTCCATCAAATTGTGCGTTCAAATTTCCTTCTTCCACGAAACGACGACGACGACGACGACGACGATAACGACACGACACGGGTGCTCTCGGTGTTGCATACATATAGGCGACCGTTGTCCTTTTCTGTCGCTCGCCTAGCGCCAGTGCTGACTTACCGATTGATGCGTTTGTGTATCGTGGTTTTCCACATTCACCCTTTCTCCCCTAACAAACGGAACACTACGACTACCAGCACTTTTTCTGTGCTCCGCGTGACGATGATGGTCGCGATGACGATGATAATGATGATGGGGATGATGATTTCGGTGGAATAAAAATTCTCCTTCATAAAAAGTGCATTAGTGCGGCCGCTCAATTTTCTCTCGCAGCATCCAATTTTTTTTCTTTACCATAATTCTTCTCTCTTGTCGAGTGTTTGAGTTTCTAAGACCACCCCGCTGTAGAATGATGCATATGTTGAGCTGAAAACAAATCCTCGTGATCGGCATACATGCACACGGCCGAAATCATAATTTTCTTCTCCCGTACAAGTATCTTTTTGCCGGAGAGGCTTCGTTGTTAGTTATTTAGCTTAACAATAATTCGCGAAACCGTTGATGGTTTCTTTCAAGTGGGGAAAAACGAGTTCAGAGATGACTACTTATCAGAATACACTTTGAGCTTTTTTAAAACTTTACTCCAAGAAGCTTTCCTACATGTTAAAGAAACGTATCACTAGATTTTGGTGCCATTGGGATGTCTTATAATTCATTAGAAATTCCCAATAATCATGAACGTGTTTTTTAAGCCTAAAATTTAATTCAAAATCTGCTGATGCGTTTCTTTAAAAATATAACATTGAAGTGTTTTTCCTTCGTAATTTTCATCCTGAATCTTACAAATTTGCAAAAATGTAAGAAACAATCTTTTTAATGTGGCCATTCAAAAAAAACCATTTTTAAATTTGCGCTGGGTCGATTTAAAAAAAAAACAGTTTTTTAGACATTTCTTCATAGCAAAGTTATCGATTCTCGAAAAAGTGTGCTTCTTTGGTATTTTGGACTCTCAAACGAATTTTTTTATAAGGTACACAAGGGTAAGTGGGGACGCGGGGTAAGTGGGGACGGTGGCTATTAAAACAAGACTGTAAACTATTTTTTCAAACTTTTAATGCAAAATGTTAAATTTACTTGTAATCTATCCAATAACTGTAAAAGAGATACGGTTCTGACAATAACGGATGTTTACGGTGACTTTTCGTTAATTTTCTATTTGTAACTACGATGTGGAGTTGATGTGCATCTTTTGCAATCGCAAATTACTCGTAAACTAGCTGGCTCTTGACGATAGACTCTATATTGAAGCAATCCTCACATTAGAAACAACCAGTTAAGAAAAGAAACGACGATTGAAAATTAAGAAAAAAGAGTTTATTTTACAAAATCTAAAATTTTGTCTCCAAACCCTACCTGGGGTAAGTGGGGACGGCTTTATACATAAAGCTTAGTTCTTTTAGAAATGGGACAGTTACGAATGCCTGTATCTCAAAAACCATTCGTTTGAACGAAATACTTTCTATGAAGAAAAAGAAGGCAATGTTATGATCTTTCATGAAAAAATTTGGAAAAAAATATTTACCGTTTTTTGTTAAAGAAATTTCTACTTTATTCTTGGTATCTCTCATTGGCCGGCGCACACTTTGTTTAGTCATGGTATTGATCAGTTTCTCCAACTTACACTTCGTAAAATCTATATTTTAGGTGGCTTCACCTTCCTTCTTCAATTTCTGATACTTTTTGGTCCAATACTTCTCTGGAAACTGGAAACTGGAAGCATTTTAGTGGATACAGTTGTTTCGAAATGAACAAATTTGATTATTTTTGACCACATTTTTGAACGTTTTTTTTTCGGTACCGGTTTTACAGCTTAAGAGCTTTGGAACTATCAAAAAATGGTTGTTTGAGGTTGGATTTTAATGAGTCATCACTAGGCAACACTTTCAGCTTATCGGAGAAAATTGTTTTGGACATATCAGCGATCTACCCTTGGTTTTTCGTTTATTGAAAATTAAAAATGCTGGTATGAGACTTGCATTCCTTGATGATCCTTAACCGTTGTTGCCGATCATCTGCTTCACTCCATTGCTTGATTTGAACTTTGTGGACATTATTGACAGTGTTTGCATACTTATCCACCACAAAAACTCAGTAATTCTTTGAATAATCAACGGTTTTGTCAGCTATCAATTTGATAATGACGAATTTTAAAGGAAACTGTGCAAAATTATTTTTTTCTTTTTCTCTTGCATCGTACATATCTCAAAAACGCATAAATTTTAAATTTTGGAAAAAATTGGTCAAATAGTACTTTTTACAGGCAACAAAATGTTGTTAAAATTTTTAAAATCCAATAACTAGTTAACGAGCTATTAGCAAATGAAAGTGTCCCATTTCTAAAAGAACTAAGCTTTACTTGATGTTTAGACATTTTTTCAATTTTCTCTCCTTCATTCAATACATTTTAGCTTTATTTAGCATTCGGATCATGATAAGTTGGGAAAAGTACTTGTGATTTCTGGAATAAGTGTATATTTTATCTATATTGTGTGTTGCAACATAAATTACACACAATAACCACTACCGTGAACTTTTTTCAAAATTTTGGACGGTTCGAGCAATATATTAACGTATTCAACCAAAAAAACCCAAATTTGTTGAAAATTTCCTGAGAAATCAAAGGGAAAATCTACCGTCCCCACTTACCCCATAAAGAGGGGTAAGTGAAGACACCAGCAGTCCATAACAATTCACGTAATAACTTTTTTCGCTTTTCGTCTATCAAGCTCATTTCTTCGGCAAACAACATATTCTGCCTCACATTGAATGCGATTTTATCGAAATTGATCCACTGCCGATTTTTTAATGATTTTTTAAAGTTGAACTATACGAAAAACCGTCCCCACTTACCCCGGTGTACCTCGATAAAATAATGTTAATCGTAAAAAAATATCGCTAGATGAAGCATTTAAAAAAAAAGAACTCAATAGATGCGATAGTATTATAACTAGTATTAGTGCAACTTAGCAGAAGAAATTAATTGCTGTAAAAATACTATCTGAAGTATGCTTGCAAAAAAATTACAAATTTATCTGCTATTGATCAAATCTCAAAGTCATGAATGTTTCCTTTTAAAAGTTTCTATTCAAAATGAGCGCAATAATAAATTAAAAATCTTTCTTAAATTTATTTTTATTGAAATTTGAAAAAACCACCATACAATTTTTTTTTGTATTGGCATTTTCTAACATTTTCAAACGCTATTGTAAAAACATTTTTTTTATGGTCCACATATGCGAATAAAACATTATCAATTGATACATAGAATTCGAGAAGGATCGAAGTAGTCATCGACTGAAGCAGGACCTATTTTTTTTTTCAAGCTCTGATATTTCGTTAATTTCAAAAGTAAATAAATATCAGAAATAATCATAATCAAGCCGAAAAAGACCCCAAATTGAACAAGCAATGTGTGTCGGAGGATTTCTCGAGTCATCAGGCACGCCCAACCGCTCCGAGGGTGCAGTCTGTCAAACGTCATCCGGTTCCTCCAATCAGAATGTAGTCCAGCGGTTTATGGGTGATGGTTACAGCATAGGTGGACACCCGAAGGAATATTCGAACCTGAAGCACAATCCGTTTGTTAAGTCCCAACCTAATTGCAAATTTACTTTAATTTTAACTTTTTAGTTCAAAATTTGCTTGCGTTATTTGCAACAAGTTCATCAGGCATCCCACATTCTGGATTAATGAACTTTACTTCAGTTGCAGTTTTGGTTTAAATAATTCTTTTAAACAGCTAATGCTTGAAAACTTGCAGTTAGTGATGAAATGTGAATCTTGTCCGAGCTACAGACAAATATGAAGCTCCGTTCAATTCATACAGGAATGGATTTAGAAGGATCAGTAATTTCAAGATATTGGAATCACGAGAAAAATTCCAGAGCACAGTGTCAATGCTTAACAACAACAAAAAATTGGTGAGCTCTTTCCATTTTCCTTTATCTGTGTATATGAGTACATTTTAATATTTTTTCACTCATCAATCCTATCTGCCAAGTAGGATTTCCTATAAACGCAAATAACCCTCGCTCCACCTATCTGACACAGCATCCTTGTTTGTAGGGTCGCATGAGTCGCACCTGAATAGTTTATTTCGCTGTTCAGATTATCCCCATATGATAAGGTACATTAACTTGTCACGGTGTGCATCTTGGTACCACACTGATTCTCAATAACAACACTTGAAATGAGTATTAAAACCAAATAGGGTAAATGAGCCTAATTTCGCTAAATTTTGTCAGAGGTTTTTAGATTTGATATTATTACGCCGAATCTTTAATACTTAGATATACAATTTTTTGGTAACTAAGTTCCAAATTTTTTCTGAACTCTGATTTGGTTTGAAATAATCATTTCAAGCCTTAATTTACCAAAAAATATCATGTTTTAAAACGTGTGTCGATGTTCCTAATTTGGCACTAATTGTTCCTAATGTTAACATATGGGTGTTCCTAATGTTAACATATGAGGAAAAATGTATCAGCGTATTCAATTTTACACTATTTGTTCCTGATTTTGCATATGGGTCTGTGTTTTGAATACTTTTAAGAGAAAAATCTCAAAACTCACTTTTTTATAAATTTTACAACGTTTATGGAATATGAATACAGAAATAAGGACTATTTAAATATCCTACACAATATTCCTATACGCTAGTTTTGAAAAAAGAAGTGGATGTTGGGCTTATTAAAATTCAAACTTTTACTTTTCCAATGGATACATTTATTATATTTCAAAAGTAGAAAATTCATTGTAATGGATACAAACAAGTACAGTCAAATAGAGCATCATGCAACAGCATGGTGCGATGCAACATTTGTGTACCACAACCACAACACTTATTTCACTTTTATTTTAATATAATGTAATAAAATTATCATTTAATGATAACAAAACGATGATGCCATAGTTTCTCACATCGTGAGAGAGTTTTATGAAGTTTTTGATACTCATAAAAAATTCGAAAAATCGAAATTTTTACATTTTTTGATGCCGTTAAAAACTTAACCCAATGTGACGGATTGACTTAGTGATATTACCTACAAACTTTATATGGATTTTATTATCCTACATCAACACTGTTGGTGTATGAATATTTTTTGGACAATCATTGAATTTTTAAAATAAATATTTTAAAAATTCCGTTACCAGTCTGGGCTAAAATGCATCGGCATGCAAATCAATGATTCACAGTTTAAATCTTGTTTCCATATGCTAGAATATGATGTAAAATTTTTGTATTAATGTTTATCCCTAAATGTATGAGCATCTTTATGCTTTCTTTTTAAAAACAAATCTTTGACAGAAAAAATAAAAACTTTAATTCTAACAAAATCAAGAATAACTGCAGAACGTGCTTTATGCGTAACGACATCACAAATATGTCCAAAACTATAAATATTCAATCTTTTTTTTTATTTTTCATTAAAAACAAAGGTTTTTGCAACTTAGATACCCCTTTTTCTTAGTAGGGTGAATATCGCATGTTTTGTAAATTGGAACCAAATATTTTTCTGACTACGTTTTGATGTCCCATTAACCTTAAAACTTTTGATGTACAAACGGTAGGATTATCAGTGGAACATTTTTAGAACCAATTGAAGTAGAAAAGTGTTGTATGGTGCCCCAAATGACAGTATACAACGTGTTTTATTGAGATTTTTTTTTCAATTTTTCCTTCCGATTCTGTTCTCGTTAAGAAGCTCTCTGTAACTTGATGATTTATGAAATATTTTTTCAACATTTTCAGCTTTGAGATATACTGAAGTAAAAAAAATATGTTTTATTAGCTCAAAACAGTTTATTTTAACAGATCGTTGAAAGTTATGTTAAAACACAATTCTATCAATCAAATTTATTTCAAATACATTCTTTGACTTTGATATAGTTTGGAAAACTTTGACTATGTCCATAATTAGGAACACATTAAAAATAGTGTTCCTAATTGTGGACATATGTTTTTTTTAGTTTTTACACGAAAAAAACATGGTTCTAACATACTTATTACCTAAACCATGATAAATTACAATCTGACAAAAAATTTCAAAAAAAATCGGTTGACAAATTCAGCTTTAATCTTCTATTTCTAGACAGGTGTTTTTTAAGAAATTTGCTACCAATTCCATTCAATTTGAACATACTTTGAAACAATCCGGATTTTACGAAAAATCCTGTGAGTTAGAAAACTATTTTTTTTGTAAAATGAAAGTTCACATGATCCTTTACATTATCATTTTTTTTTTTTTGATAATTGAGATAAGTGGAAAATAACGTCAAAAACAGGCAAAATCGAACAGTATGTTAACATTAGGTACACATGTCAAATTAGGAACACTTACCCTACTCATTTTGGCATCAATTCAAGATGTGTATAGTCACCCAATGCTATGCTATGCTATGCAATCAATTGATACATATGGGCTTGTGATATAGCTCAGTTGGCAAGTCTGTTGTCTCCTGAGCCGATGTCCGCGAGTTGGAGCCCAAGAGTAAACATCGAACACAGTTGTACCGGTTAAGTTTTTCAATAACGATCCGCCAACTGTAACTTTGATAAAGTCACGAATGCCATAAAGATGGTAAAACGACTATAATCGAAACAAAAACAAAATTGATACATAGAATTCGATTGTAGGATATTTCAAAAACAACTGAAATGGCTTACAATTGAATGACTGATTTTGATGTGCCCTGTTCAAAAAATTGCTTTAAAACCGATATTAATAGAGAGTCAGAAATTCCCTAAATTAGAGTATGATTCTCGAGATTCGAGAAATGTTGTTTTTTTTTTTTTCAAATAACTAAAAATTTAAATGAAAGATCGCAGTTAATATGGATTTCAATAAATTCGTATTTTTGGAAAAAGATATTTAAAAGGTTGCTTATACAATTTTTTTTAGGAATTTAAAAATTCTCAAAAATAGTTATGCTTAAAGTCAACTCGTAACATGGGCGGAAACATGGGCGGTCCCTGAAGATATCGAGCTAGCGGAACCGGCGTTCTTTGAACCCAGCAAAGTGGACTTAGTTCTCGGGATCGAATTCTTTTTCGAATTCCTTGTTAGTGGTCGAAGAACTCATCTGGGCACGCAGCTTCCTACTTTAACGGAGACCGTATTTGGCTGGGTAGTCTGTGGAGGAGCTGTAACTTCCGGCCCAGCTTTCAACGTGCGATGCAACATTAAACTGAGTCGATTTGGGGTCATTTTTGAATTTCTCAAACCCTGGGGTCTAAAAAGCTTCGTTTTGGTTCAAAACTCATCCATGATTTTTTTCAGAATTTTTATGTTACGTTTACATGAGTAAATTTGAACTTTAATGTTTGTATGGGAAAATTGAATATTATGTACTGAAAAATCAACATCAATTTTGTTTCTTCTGTGCACCCGAGCCAGCTAATGGTTTTTGTGTCAATTTATAAATTCTTCCAAGGAAATTTTCCGTTGAACAACTTTGTCGAAGACTTCAACTTCGTATCTTATTATGCAAAAAAGTTACTAGCTGTTTAACAGGGGTATGTCTTTGGCGGCATCCATAAATTACGTAACGCAAAAAATGCACTTTTTTGACCCCCTCCCCCCCGTATGTCACAAATCGTAACGCTTCGACATACCCCCCTATGAAAATTACGTAACGCTGATAATTACCCCCCCCACTCATCTTGTGATGTTTTAAATACAGATTTTCGAAGGTAAAAAGAAATTAACACAACATTTTTCAACGTTCTTTGAAACGGAATTAATATCTATCAAAATCGCTTCTTAGTTTTCATTGATGATAACTCTTTAATAAAATAGATTAATGAATAAATTGCTTGTTTACTGGTGACCTACCTTGTTTTCTTTATTTTGTTCAAGAAGCATAACTAGTTATGCAAAAAATATAGTCCACTCCAGTTAATCAACTACTCCACTTAGTATTATTGTTGGAATAATCAAATCTGCTTTTTTAAAAATCAGTTGAGAAAAAATTGTAAAATTTCCGTCTTAAGGTTGAATTGAGTTCTTGGGGGTAAACGTACCTAACATTTGGTTTTCCAACGGGTATTTCACGGATATTCAATACAGTCTATTTCAGAATTTTTAAAGAGGAAAGGTTACAAACAGTTTCAATCATGTTGAAGCTTACAAATTTTTTACTGATTTTGGTTTGCTTATCATTCTGCAAAAATTAGCATGACATCAAAATAGCGGCGATTAAACTGAAATATTTGGGAAAAAAAATTGTTACGTAACGATGAGCATACCTCCCCCCCTCCCCTATGTCACAATTCATAACGCTCGAGGTTACTCCCTCCCCCTGAACATTCAATAACATTAACTGTACCTTCTCGTGATGAAATTTGGTTAGCCACGTGATAACTCCATCCAAAACCTTAGTGAAACCGAGAAACTCTCTTATGTTGTACGAGAGTAACAACTGTAAACATGACCTAAACGACTCAAAATATATGGAAGTGGGGGCATTTTTAGAGGTATATTAGAAGCAATAGTATGATGATGATGATGATGATATAGTAAAGCAGTTAAGCAGAACTGATCTACAATGTCCAGAAACGTGATTGAATAGCTTGATTTGTGAGTTTTTCTTTCACTTCACTGTGCGGTCAGTTTTACATGCATTTTTTATGATGTTTTTTTTTTAAGTTTTTGAAATTTGACCTGTGGGCATATTCATTTATTACAAGATTATTTATCTGTAATGTTTATTGTAGTACTTAAACTATATTATATGGTCTGGCAACTTTTAGGCTTTTCATGCTGTCGGAAAATAACCCTTTTTATTGCCATCTGTTCTTCTAGCTAAATAATACAGACAAATTTCTCATTATTTCATAGTGAAATTTACTGAAGTATTGGCCTTCTCCTACACACTCCTTCAGATTTAAAATGAATCCCTTTTTGTGAAATTAACTTGGACATTAAGAACAGTGATTAGAAAAAAGGGATGATTTTACCGCGGATTCTGATGATCTGTTATCTTTGTTTCCCCCTTGAGAAAAATTTAAGGTTTTGTTTTGTTCCAATTTGGGCATTTGTATCGCACAGGAATGGGAACCCCAAGCTCCATTTTCTCCATCCCGTATTCTCTTAAGCACAGTCAGGACCGTGCTAGGCTTGCGTTCCAACCTACACAAGGATAATACAAATATGAGACTGCCATTTTTTATCAGCGTCGATTGGTCAATATAATATAACATCATTTTTTATGTCCTAGTTGTTGGTGGTTGCATGAAAAAAATCTGCTTCACGTCGATTGGTTGCGACCAAACTCTCAGCTCCAAATGTAGTGGGTATAGACATTTTTTCTTGGACTTATTTTCTCCTACTGCAGTCGACGAGGGCCTTTTTTGCGCGCCCCCAGGAATCCGAAATTGGAAAGATTTTCATCCATGCATCGTGTGTCGTCTGGTCAACGTTACTCTGACCACCAAACAACTACGAACGGGGAGGCTTTTTCTCTGTGGTTCCAAGCCGCATTTTCATCCACACATTTGACTTTGCATGCGAGGCAAGGAGGTGGAATATTTCATCCTGTGATATCGTGTGTTTTTAGATGGAGTGATGCTTGCTACAAAAAAAGGAAAACTAGGACTTCAGTTCATATAGGCCGGAGGCATCCTAGCATCCAAATTTTGATTGTACCTTTTGCGGATGCTGCTGGAGGTCTCGATCGATTGCACCATCCATTCCAGTTGGAGTTGGATGAGAAAAATCTGACTTGTGCAAGAAATTTTATTTGTTATTTCAATCGTTTTGCAGGTTTACTGAGAGGTTTCAGGAATTATGAAAACATAAAAGTTATGTTTTATATTCTTAGAGTAAGCATTTTTCAAGTCGAGTATAGACGAGTAGAGTGGAGTTAGGAGTGAGTGAGAGGTCTAAAAAATGATTGTGAAGAAGATTCAAGGATTTTATCGAAACTATTCAATTATTGGCTGGTAAACGGTGGATAATGTGCAACACGAGACCCCATAGTGGTCATATCACCTCTTATTCACAACTCCTATCTCTACCTCCCCGCGGTGCCGGCTGGGGTGCGAGTAACCTAAGCGGAGATCGGGTACCCAACCCCGGTGGATGCTTTGGTCGCATGCAGACTGAGAAGGTGGCCGCACGCGTCTGTTCCCCAGGTCAGGGGCGGCGTGCAACAACAACCGAGCGTCTGTTCTCCAGGTCAGGGGCGGCTCAAACAGCGTCTGTCTTGCAGCAAGCGGCTGAATTTATGAAATGCGGCTCCCGCCAGCTAAGTCCAAGATGGCAGCCCCATCGCGGGATAGGGACTTTAGGCTAACAACCTTATTTATTTAAATAGTATTCCGGCTAACAACCTACTGCTCCCGATTTGAAATTGTTACGGAATCCGAAAGAAATGACCGACCTGGAACTTTGGCGACGACTTTTAGCATGAAAACACGGACACGAATTGGAACTTGGAATGTTTTAACCATTGCCCAACAAGGCAAACTGGAACAACTTGCTAGAGAGGCTAGCCGCCTCAAGCTTGAAATTCTGGGACTGAGCGAAGTCCGTTGGCCTAATACTGGAGAACACAAGACATAATCCGGGCAAGTCCTGCTTTACTCTGGCATACGAGGAGAACATGCTACTCGGGAACGAGGAGTTGGTTTCCTGTTAAGCCCGCAGGCCTACGCGGCCCTCATTAGATGGGAACCGATAAACGAAAGAATAATCGTAGCCAGATTTAGAACACGGGTTAGAAACCTTACAATGGTCCAGTGTTATGCGCCAACTGACGTTGCCGACTTGCAGGAGAAAGAGCAGTTTTACAGTCAACTGAACAGCGTGGTTGAGAGAATTCCGAAGGGTGATATTCAAATCCATTTGGGCGACTTCAACGCAAAGATTGGCTCCGACAATCAGGACCTTGAGCGCATCATGGGGCGCCATGGCCTAGGACAGATGAGCGAAAACGGAGAGCTGTTTGTAGAATTTTGTGGCAACAACAACATGGTGATCGGTGGATCGCTCTTCCCCCATCGACCAGCACATAAGGTCACTTGGGTATCCCGAGATGGCCGAACAGAAAATCAAATTGACCACATCTGCATCAGCCGAAAATGGAGAAGGAGCCTTCTTGATGTCCGCAACAAGCGAAGCGCAGACATTGCATCTGACCATCACCTCGTCCTTGGCGAGATACGACTGAGAGTTGCACGTGTCCAACGGCGCGAAGAGAAAGTCGGGTGTCGATACGACGTCCGCCGGTTGGAGAATCCAGAGGTGAAAAGGGCATACGTTGAACAGCTAGAATCCCGAGCCTCGGAGCTGCCGACAGACGGAACAGTCGAAGAACAGTGGTGTGGAATCAAGAATGCCTTTATCACGACGAGCCATGGTACTCTCGGTAAAGTTTGTGGAAGAAGGAGTGAATGGATGTCGGATGAAACTTGGAGGATGGTCGACGATCGGAGAAAGGCGAAAGTCGGAATTGAGCAGGCATGTACCGGGTCAGCCAAAGCAGCCGCCCGCTTACGATATGCGGAGTTGGAAAAGGCAGTTAAACGAGCTTGTAGACGAGACAAGAGAGCCTGGACAAACTCCCTAGCCGAAGAGGGAGAAAGAGCCGCCGCCAATGGAGATATCCGATTACTTTATGACATTTCTCGCCGCCTCAGTGGTGCAAGGACTAATGCAAGAATGCCGCTAAAAGACCGAGCAGGTCAGTTATTGACCGATCGAACAGATCAGCTCAAACGATGGACTGAGCACTTCGAACAACTCTTCCGAGTCACGAATAGCGATGGCCAACAGAATCTGCAGCTCGAAGCGCCAACAGTAAGTCGCATAAATGGCGTCAACTCGGAAGCGCCTTCGCTGGCTGAAATAGAAGCGGCAATCAAAAACATGAAATCCAACAAAGCACCTGGGATCGATTGCATCCCTGCTGAAATGCTGAAAGCCGACCCTGCCCTATCAGCACAAATGTTGCACCGTCTTTTCGCTGACATCTGGGATACTGCAACATTCCCGGCCGACTGGATGCAGGGTATCCTCGTAAAGGTCCCGAAGAAAGGAGACCTGACAGAGTGCGGTAACTGGCGAGGCATAACGTTGATCTGTACAACCCTCAAAGTACTCTGCAAAGTGATTCTAAACAGGATCCAGGAGAAAATAGACGCTACACTCCGACGGCAACAAGCTGGATTCCGATCTCGACGATCATGTGTGGACCACATCACAACGCTACGAATCATACTGGAACAAATCAACGAATTCCAGGACTCTCTTCTGCTGGTGTTCGTTGATTTCGAAAAAGCATTCGACCGACTTAACCATGAAAACATCTGGGCGGCTCTAAGGCGACGAGGGGTCCCAGAGAAACTAGTCCATCTCATCGAAGCACAGTATGAGGCATTTTCGTGCAAGGTCTTGCACGACGGTGTCTTGTCCGAACCAATCCCGGTAACTGCTGGAGTGAGACAAGGATGTATTCTATCACCGCTACTTTTTCTAATCGTAATGGATGAGATTCTGATTGGATCGATTGACTGTGCACCGAACCGAGGGTTGCCGTGGAATCCTTCAACAATGGAGCAACTGAACGACCTTGACCTGGCTGACGATATTGTTTTGCTCGCCCAAACACAACCAGATATGCAGAGCAAACTCGACGACCTCACCGAAAGTTCCAAGGCAGCAGGTCTCAAAGTCAATGTCGGAAAGACCAAGTCGATGGAGATCAACACAGGAAATCCCTCCAGTTTCATGGTAGCTGGGCAACAAGTTGAAAAAGTGGAGTGCTTCCAGTATCTTGGTAGCCAGATTACGCCTGATGGTGGTACCAGAAAAGACATCGAAACACGGATCAGAAAGGCTCGATTTGCGTTTGCGAGTCTCCGAAACATCTGGCGGTCACGCCAGATCTCTCTACGAACAAAAATCCGAATCTTCAACTCAAACGTCAAATCCGTATTGCTGTACGGGTGCGAAACTTGGTGCACATATGCGGTGACGACGCGTAAACTGCAAGTATTTGTAAACCGCTGCCTGCGGAATATCATCCGCGCTTGGTGGCCTGGCAACTGGATCTCGAATGAGGAACTACATCGCCGGTGTCATCAAAGGGCGCTAGAAATCGAGATTCGGGAACGTAAGTGGAGATGGATTGGGCACACGCTGCGAAGAGATGAAAACGAGATTTGCAGAGAGGTGCTAGATTGGAATCCAGAAGGTCATCGAAGAAGAGGCAGACCCAGAAATTCGTGGCGGCGAAGCCTAGCCGCTGAAATCCGAACTGTCGACGAGAATCTTGACTGGAACCAGGTGAAGACGCTGGCCCCGGATCGTCAACAGTGGAGGTCTTTTACCACGGCCCTATGCACCGGAGGATCGGCGCGGGATCACTAAGTAAGTAAGTAAGTATTCAATTACATAGGGAGTTAAATTATACAACCAAGACAAAAATTATGTGAGAACGTTGTTAAGGAATTAAAATCGCAGAAGACCACGAAATAATAATTTTAACTATAGATTCTTAATTTTAATATAAAATATTGGGTTAGAAATATATTCAGTTCAACTGAAAGTCACAAATATTAAATATGATCTGAATTACCTTCAAACGGAGCATCGTGCAACAGGGAGGTTGCAATAATTTTATACCATTTATTATTAAAGTTTAGTTCTTTTAGAAATGGGACACTTTCATTTGCTAATAGCTTATTTACTAGTATTCGGACGTACAAATTTTTGACAGCATTTTGCTGCCTGTGAAAAGTATTTTAAGACCTATTTTTTCCCAAATTTAAAATTTACGCGTTTTTGAGATATACCAAGGTTATGTGACAGATGATTTCTGATGAACGACAAAACTTATGGAAAATCCTTAACTTTGCCTATTTCAAACAACTTCCAGCGTTTGAATTCTGTACCATGTCTGCTCGTGGCAAGGTCCCTAGCATATAATAGTATGTATTTGCTGTTGTTTTGTTGTTGTTTTGTTGAAAATATAATGATTTGTCAAAAAAACAAAATTTTCACAACAAAAACTTTGGTTTTTGCTGTTTTTTAAAGCCTTAAAAGAGTAATCTTGTATGTACCCTTCGCAGTCTACGATCTATACCAGGGGTTTTCAGATCGTGCTCCGCGGAGCACTTGGTGCTCCGCGAAGGTTTTGAAAGTGCTCCGCGACGTACGCAACGAAAATCATATACCAACTTTGTAAAAACTGTGATATTTTTTTATCGTTTCGTTTTTATCGAAGCATGAGAAAAAAATATTCACGGCATATACTTAGTACCTACGAACGAATAAATTTTGTTTACTTTGTTTTTACTGGCGGCTAAATCCCTGTTGGCAAAGAATGCTGGATTGTCAAAATGCACTGCTCTGATCGAACAACGTTGAATTGCAGGACTGAGCGTGCAAAACACTCAATGAAAAGGCTGTTCTTGCGCCGTACTTAGTGAGCTACCGATTGGAAAAGCTGGAGAAGCGTATACCATTTGCTTGGTTGATGATTGATGATAAAACAGTGGAATTGGGAATTCCCATGTCTAACAATACGGTTTCTCGGTGAATTTGTGACATGGCTGAAGATGTTGAAAGCATTTGAGTTTCTTGATTAAGAACTTCAAAATTCGACATGCAGCTTGACGAATCCACAGATGTAGCAGGACTAGCAATTCTGATGATATTTGTTCGCTATCAAGTTTCTGAATGTTTCGAAGAAGATTTGTTCCTTTGCAAACCGTTGCCAACTTCCACGACGGGAGCTGAAATTTTCAAGCTAATTGATGATTATGTTACGGACAACAAAATTCCATGGGGAAATTGCATTGATGTATGTACGGACGATGCGAAAGCGATAGTTGAAGATACTGCTGGAGTCGTTGCCAAGGTCAAAGAAAAGACTATAAGTTGCGGTAGTAGTCATTACATCCTTCATCGACATGCACTCGCTATGAAGAAACTATCATCATCTTTTAAGGAAGTCTTGGACGAAAGCGTAAAAATAATCAACTTTATTAAAGCTCGACCGAAAAATTCAAAGTTATTCAAGGCGTTGTGCGAAGAGATGGGTAGCCAACATTCCATGCTACTACTTCATACCGAAGATCGCTGGTTATCACGTTGAAAATCGTTATCTCGCCTGTTTGAATTAAGGTCAGAAGTCAGAGCGTTTTTGAGCTACACCCACAATTCAGCCTCTGTGCCAATGGCGGCATCATTGGTACAAGGCATCATTGGTACAAGAAGATAACGCGACCGGTGCTGATTCGATTTGCTCCCACCGGCATTAACCTCCCAAGTGACCCGAATTGCGTATGTCTGAAAGAAACAAAATAAAAACGAATTCACGTCCCTCCCTATCGCATCACAAGACGAAGAAGGATAGAAATAAATAGCGAGCAACACCAGGCAGCCAGCGAACCGAGCACTGTGCGTGTGAATGTAGCAAAAGCAACAACAAAAACATCCTTCTAATTCAATCAACCGGCAAACACGGCTAAGCTGTGCGTGTGTATGTAGCAAAAGCAACAACAAAAACATTCCTTCAATTCACAGGCAAACAACACCGGCCAAGCTGCCCGGCTTTAGCAGCTGTGTATATGTAGCGTGTGTATGTAATAGCAGGCAGTAAGCAAAGCACAGTTCTCATTCAATGGGTTTCCCGTTCCTTCAATCCCGTTCCCTTTCCCGTTTCCATCGCAAGACAAAGGAATGCATTGGAAGAAGGCCAAACGCCGGGAAGCCGCCGTTGTGCGTTTTTTTTGTGATTGATCGGTGACAGAAAGCCTATGACTAATATCCCTCATCCTACATGAAGCGTGAATAGTACACTGGTTAAACTGCCGGACTGGCAAGACGCTTTGATTGGTAATTTGAATTCGATTCTCACTACGGAGATGTAGTTTTAATTTTTATTTTCTTGTTTCTGGGATGAATTATCCTATAGGAAGGAAATCCCATAAAATGTTTTTCTTGTTTTGCTTGAATGTAGTGGTCATCATTTTGGTTTGGAGCCGAGTCCTTATGCCAGTTACGGTTTTTCAAACATACCGTTTTCGGCACAGTGCGCATTTCAGCGCATTATCGGCACAGAGATATGCTAAATAGGCATTGGATTTTTGCAACCTCTTCTATGGGTGTACAATAATTTGGCATTGGGGGTAAGATTGAATGATTATTATCAGTGGCTCGTCAGGTCGGCTTATTTGGCTGACATTTTTCATAAAATGAATAACTTCAGCATTGAAAGGCAAGTTAAAGGAATAACAATCTTCGATTAAAACGCAAAATAATTACCGTCAAGAGAAAAAACATATATGGGCAGAATCGCTCAAAAAGCGCAGCTTGGACGGATTTAAGAAACATTCAATCAGAAATAACTTCGAAGTTATCATCCGAAAATTTCCAAGAATTATGACAATCACAACACTTTTCGTTGATAAACTTATTTTTGAATTCCTTGATGTAAACTGAAACTAACAGGCCCAAGTGTCTTATGAAGTCATTTTCAATTACAATTACAATGTTTTGCAGCATGGTTCGTTGAACAGCTTCCTGCAAAATTCCCCGAAGAATATCGTAAAATTATGAAAAAAAAAAAAACGAAAACTTTAAATGCGTGAAATAGCCTTTTTTTTTTTGTCAAAGAATCCAGAATCATGACATGACCATCGCAAGAATATGATTGCTTGATTAATAAATATGACATCGGATTCAAAGGTTCAGGAAAGATTCGTATCCAAAAAGTCGTTGGAGGAGTATTGGTGTCAACTGAAAAATGAATTTAAAATTTTGTCCGATAAAGCAAAACTTATTTTTCTGTCGTTTTCCACAACTTATCTATGTGAGTTTAAATTTTTCACATATCTCGCAACGAAGACAAAATACCGATCCCGAATAAACGCGGAACCAGTCGTCAGGCTACAACTGACTCAAATTTATCCAAACTTGTTACAGCTTGAAAAATGGAAGAAAGCGTATTTGTCTTTTTAAATCATTAATTTTTTGTTAGACACGAATGCCACAAGGTGGTAAAGTGGCATAAATAAACCAAAAAAAATTTTTTTTTTGATGACACATATTTTGTTAATAAAAACAAGACTATTCACAGAGTAGCCAATCATTTCTCATTTGAATGCTTACGATGACAAGACAGATCTTATTTAAACGATAAATTCTATCAAGTTTTCAAAACTCGGGTTTTTCATTCCAAGGGAAGAATAACGCGATAGCGTTAAAATCCCAGAAAAAAGGGTTTTTCATTCTTTCAAAAATGTAGGTGCTCCGCCAAAATTTTTGGCTTCAAAAAGTGCTCCGCCGAGCAAATGATCTGAAAACCCCTGATCTATACTAACCAATTATACTTTAAGTTCAATCTAAAGATGGTTTTACTTCGTTATTGTCAGACTTTGCCAGCAGACATTCCATGAAAAATGGTTTTAATCTGCTCAAAAGTAATCAAGTTTTGTCAATTTCGAAACAGCGGTATCCACTAATTTGCCCTCAGTTTCTTTTAAAATAGAAGCATTGGACCAAAAAGTAGCAATAATTGAAGGAAGAGGATGCAGCTACCTTAAATACAGATAAGTATAAGTTTGAAAAACATATCAAAATCATGACTGAAAAAAGTGTGCGCCGGCCGATAGGAGGTACCAAGAGTAAAGTAAGAAAAATTCTTACAAAAAACGTTTAATTTTTTTTTCAAAATTTTTCAAGATTTTTTTAAGATTACCTTAATTTTCTTCATAGAGAGTATTTCGATCAGGGGACTGAGATATACGGAGAATCATCATCAATGATCAAAGAAATTTGTCAGCCAATAAATGAATTTGTTATAATTTGTGGCAATTTGTTAGACAGAATTAGAAGGTTTAGGTTAAAATGAGAGAAACCGGTGCTCAGAGAGAGTGAAAACGTGCTAATTGTTGCAAATTGTTGCGATTTGTTAAGCAGTTGTTGAATTTTGATCATTACCATTCCAAATGCAGAGAATTCTTTCTCCACTGCAATCCCTTGTTCTCACATCTCTAACAAGTTTTTTGAAGGGTTTGATTCTCATAGAAAATTTAAAAAATCGAGGAATAGATGCATAAATTTTAACATTTTTCGATACCGTAAAAAACTTTCCCCAATATTACGGATTGGCCAAATGAGATCACCAATACACTTTTATTTTGGTTTTTTTTTCTATAACAACACTGCTGGTGTATATACGTTTTTCGGACAATCACCATTTTTTGTTATATTTTATTTATTCAGTTCCTGTTTGGGGTAAGATGCAACAAAATGAAAATGACAGTGACACCTTGTAAATGTCGTTTCCATATGCTGGAAGATGATTGTTTTGCATCACGCGTTTGTTAACATTAAAATTTCATCCATCCAAACATTTACTTTTAGTTTTCCAGCTAGTAGAATTTGTATGTGTAACGGTCGTTATGGCATCACAAACTTATCTAAGACTATATATTTTCATAAGTTTTAATTTGTTTTTCCATTAAACAAAAGTTTGTTGCAAGTTTCCTTTTCTCTGAGTAGGGTGAAATCCAATGTTTTGGAAAATTAAAAATAACTTAGGAAGCCGATGATTTTAGGAAGGAAATCATAGTGAATTCGTTTTTGAAATTATTTTGCGGTATTATCGGTGAGGGCTGAAGAGTTGAAATGAAAGGCGGATTGAAGATCAGAAGAAAATTTTAAGGTGATGAAAAGAGTGAAGAGCATTAGAAATAGAAGCAGTGTTGCATGTTGCCCCAGTTGACGGTAATCTTGAGATTTTTGTGTTATGATGGAAGCAGTCTTTGTCAACTCAAACGTCAAATCCGTATTGCTGTACGGGTGCGTAACTTGGTGCACATATGCGGTAACGACGCGAAAACTGCAAGTATTTGTAAACCGCTGCCTGCGGAATATCATCCGCGCTTGGTGGCCTGGCAACTGGATCTCAAATGAGGAACTACATCGCCGGTGTCATCAAAGGGCGCTAGAAATCGAGATTCGGGAACGTAAGTGGAGATGGATTGGGCACACGCTGCGGAAAGATGAAAACGAGATTTGCAGAGAGGCGCTAGGTTGGAATCCGGAAGGTCATCGAAGAAGAGGCAGACCCAGAAACTCGTGGCGGCGAAGCCTAGCCGCTGAAATCCGAACTGTCGACGAGAATCTTGACTGGGACCAGGTGAAGACGCTGGCTCCGGATCGTCAACAGTGGAGGTCTTTTACCACGGCCCTATGCACCGGTGGATAGGCGCGGGATCATTAAGTAAGTCTTTGATTTGGAGATCAAAGCAATCCGTGCTTCGGACATGACGTAAAGTTTTTGCGCTTCGCGTTTTCGCAAATTGTCAAGATTTTCCTCCGATAAAATTGGTTTAAAAAGGCGAAAATTTTGAATTGAACTCACGTTTTTCAACAATAATAACGCTCAAATTCATAAGAATGTGATTTAATTAAAAATCAAATCTGTTAAAGAATTTCATGTAGAAAGTTTTATTGAAATTTTAGAGTCGCATTTGGTGTGTTAAACATATCGAACAAGAGTTAAGTTCCACGTCAGTCCGATTTTGATTCTGGTAAAGTTTGGATAACGTGCATAAATAAATGATTAACATGATGCTCAAAGTTTTGCAAGATAATCGGAATTGAGAAGTATTTATAAACGAGAAGATAGAAGAAGGCAATTTATGCGTGTTTAATCGCCCGAGAACAATTAGAATGAGTTTAGCCTTCGATGGCTGCCGGAACGTATTGACTTCTGGTGTTTTGGTTGTGCACATAATAATTGATCTGGGGATTTTCTTTTATTATCTGACAATTTGCGCCGGGGGTCTTCAGATTTTCCCTAAAATTGAAAATTTGGTTCATTTTTGCGACTTCAAAACACATGTATTTTTTCAGATTTCTAACATTTTTATTTTTTGAGTAAGCTTCGGTTAGATTTTTTTGTCAATAAAAAATAACCATTTTTCAAAGCTACATAACTCTGTTATTTTTCAACACAAATTATAAAATAGCACATCAAAATGCATTGAAATTTTATCAGCTTTTCGAATAAAATAGTTGAAAAATAATAAATAAAGACCTTCAACATGAAAAGTTGTAAATAAACTTCAAATGGCGTCTAAAAGTACCATCTGCACCACCGAATATTTTGCAAAAAATACCATTGAATAGCTTAATTTATGATGCAACTTTCATCTGAAGACACCAAAGTGGGTCATCAACTCCTTGAAGAGTTATGAAAGAAATAATGACAACAAATCACTTTTTTTTGCATCGGAAACAAACAATGGTCGAACAGCTGCACTCACTAATGGAGGTAGCGCGCACTTCTAACAACATGGAAACAAAAGAACTTACCAAAGCAGGTAAAAAACACTACTTTTTCGTGCTTTGTAGAGTGTTTGCAGCATAACTGACTTTAAATTTTAACAAAAATTCTTAGTATCGTATTGTTAATGTGATATAACAAATAATGGAAATGTTGCTTCTACAACCTGGTCATATTTATATAACTTAACTTATATATGTAACTTATTAACTTTTCGATCAAAGATCATTGTGAAGCATAATCAATGCCAATAGTAAAAGGTTCAGTTCCTGTGTTTGGGATCACAAAAATGTGATTAAAAAATGAAATATAGACGTGCTTTACATAGTTTTTATATCGGGAGCTAAGCACTGGACACCAAAATCCTTTCCCATTGATCAAAAACAAAGAGTGTGGCACAAATGTAGAAATAATCGAAGAGCTCAGTATGGCCAGCCCAGGCTGTAAAAAGCATCATTCCCATTGTAGGTAATATGACATTGAAAATATGATACTTTTACCGTATTCATTTTCTCCATTCGCCCAGTTTTGAGGTTTACCATACTAGAACGAACATAATTCGTCGTCAGTGTTTTGCTACCACGATCGCTCACAAACGAGTCTTCAGTGTTCCACCGTCCATTTTAAATCAAATCTGGAGAATTATGGATGCAAAACTGAGCACATAAACTTCTAAAAATGACAGCCAAGCTACTTTATAAGACTTAAATTTGATCATTTTTTAACTTCTTAATGCAACTTTCAGAAAAAGAAACATACAAAACATCGTAAATGCCACATTGTGAGTTGAATCTTTTTACGATTTTTGATTGCATCCGATAGCTTTTCGCTCAAGAAGTCATTCCTAAGGAAGTCAGACCTGCCTTCGAAAACTCGTGTGCATCATTCGACATCAAGTGAGTTAAATTTTTTTAAATGAATCAAAGCAATAAATCAAAGACTATTTTGCCGAAAGAAGCATTTAAAAGTAACCAAATCCGAGGTATTTCACATATGGAACTGTTATTCGGGTATATTTCATATAGGACAGCCACAAATTGATCTTTTTTTTCGAAATTTGTAGAACAAAACCTTTTTTTTAGTGTTTTATTTTGAATCCCTATGTTGACCTAAAATGACGAAAATTCATATGGGACTGTTATGCGATTAGGGGCAGTCTACAAAGCACAAAAAAAGTGTTTTTTACCTGCTTTGATAAGTTCTTTTGTTTCCATGTTGTTAGAAGTGCGCACTACCTCCATAAGTGAGTGCAGTTGTTCGACCATTGTTTGTTTCCGATGCAAAAAAAGAGATTTGTTGTCATTATTTCTTTCATAACTCTTCAAGGAGTTCATGGCCCACTTTGGTGTCTTCAGATGAAAGTTGCATCATAAATTGAGCTATTCAATGGTATTTTTTGCAAAATATTCGGTGGTGCAGACGGTACTTTTACACGCCGTTTGAAGTTTATTTACAACTTTTCATGTTGAAGGTCTTTATTTATATTTTTCAAACTATTTTATTTGGAAAGCTGATAAAATTTCAATGCATTTTGATGTGCTACTTTATAATTTCCGTTGAAAAATAACAGAGTTATGTTGCTTTGAAAAATGGTTATTTTTTATTGACAAAAAAAATCTAACTGAAGCTAACTCAAAAAATAAAAATGTTAGAAATCTGAAAAAATACATGTGTTTTTAAGTCACAAAAATGAACCAAATTTTCAATTTTGGGGAAAATCTGAAGACCCCCGGCGCAAACCCGTCAGATAATAAAAAAAAATCCCCATCTCCTAAAATCGGAGAACGATTATCGTTTTGTATGCATTGTGTAATTTGTACAAAAGAGTGAAAGTAAAATTATGATTTCAATTCTAACATTCCTCATGCATATTTTGTGGCCTGCTGCGACTATTTTTGAATAGTTTTCCATATTTGAATTACGATCCCTGGAAGCTTACTACATACTCAGACTTACCAATGCAGATGCGGATTAAAATAAAAGGACTTTTTCACACCAGGCGACGACGTCTGAACCATTATGACCATGCACTGCTACGAGTCGCAGATTTCTCTTGCTGCTCGGGACACCCCAAACAACATGAGACACCCGCAAACAGCCCCAGTAGCTTAGCTTAGCATAGATTGACTGCTCATATCCACCTTAAATCATTGAACACTTCCCTTCTTTAGATGATTTCAATGATTGATAACGGCGCCGGCCACGTCCTAGTAGTTAGCGGGGAAAAGGGAAGGATTGTTAGTAAGATACTCTTCGTGTTCAACTAGCAACCTAGCGCTCCGACATACTTAAAATTTGAAATAGTCAGAACAGAGATAAGCTAGTATCAGCAACTATGGAAACCATCTATACGTCTGTGCATCCATATTTTCAAGTATCCAAGGAAGGAGTTGTGTTAGTTGGTGAAAAGTAGAGTTCAGGATCCATTTTGGTAAATGGTGCGATCATAATTTTTCTACACCTCCTATGCTCCTAGACATTTCCTAAGGAAATTTCTATTTCTATACGTCAAATAAAATAGGATCGAGTAAAATATTGAAAGCAAATCAATACCATCAAAATTTCTTCCTTGATAAACTAGCTCTTTTCCCTAACCGTGATCCCTAGAAGCAAAAAGTTTGCAAAAGGGCACTAATGGTTGAAGACAGAAAGCCACTTCAAATGAAAATGAATTATATTGTAATATTTAGACACAAAGTATTGCAAATTGTTTCTCTATGATTATTGCCTTTTTGAAAACTATTTGATTCTTTGCTCTCCTTTGCCTCACATTTTAGATGGATATAGAGCTTTAATGCTTAAAGATCACAAATTAATGTTATGAGTAATCAATACTTTTAAATGCATATTCGATTTTTTTCCTTTTCAACCAATTCGAGTAAATATATTCAGTATATTATTTAAACACTTACATTTATATGTCATCAATTTTAATCAATTGCATGATGATAAATTTCTCATACCACATTGATTCATAATCCATGATACGAAAAAGGTGCTCATACACAACATTATGCTTCATGTAGACAAACGCCTAACTGGGGGGAACTTTACTAATTTAAGTAAAAACAATAATTTTCTTACTTAATAAGTTAGTGAGTCAATAAGTTTAAGCCTTCCCTGTTTAATTGCTCAAGAGCTACGTAACACAACATAAGCATACAAGTTTTTTTAAATTATGATATGCAAAAAAAACCTATTAACATAAAAGTATCTACTCATACATAAATTATCACATAATACAACAAATATTTTTGTGCTTTCATTATTCAAGCAAAACTATTTTAAAAAAAAAACTTCAATCGCCAGAACACCCCTTGAGGCGGTTATTCCTACGACTTTGAGAAAAACTTTATACATTATTCTTACTTTCGCTTTGAATTGTGTTGCATTTTTCCAGCTAATTGATATTATTTTTATACGTTATTGTAAAAAAAAAGTATCTACATAGACATTTTACGTTTACTATAAAGTTCTTAAAAATAAAATATAGATAATTCGATTTCCATAACATAGGATACCATTCATTTAACATATTATTGGAAAAAAATCAAACTTCATACATTCATAAGCCTAGAACAAAATCCATACAAACTCGCTGTTGACTTAAGACAACATCAAACTGCTGGAACGAGAAGTTCGAACGCGAATGCCTTCATGCAAAATAGATTATGTTTATCCGTGATGGATCGGCGTGGAACCAACCAACGCAACGTCCAGCAAACAGATCGTATCGCATTGAATAGCTAGGTAGGTAGGTACTTGACGGACGCAGGCAGAACGCGATAGCCGCTCGATGTAGCTAGTCCTCGGGGGACGAATCCGAGTTCCGCAGGCCTGCAGGCTTTCTGATACAGTTCTCGACGTTGAAGACTGCGGTGCATTTTTTTACTTCTACTTCATAGAATGGCCTCCCCTCGATTCTCAATTTCCAACTCGAGCCAACTGACGAGAGAAAAAAAAACTTCCTTCATTGTTTATTGCTGTTTTATAATTTCCGATGGATTCGCGAGAAAAAGATCAGAAATGCAGGGGGAAGCCGATTTTTCATTCGATCCAAAGTAATACAGTAATACACATGCAAATGGTTTCCTGTATCTTGCATACATTTGGGAGTTTTTTTTTCAAGGTGGCAAGCGCTGTTGGATGGCGATTTCGATGATGATGATGATGGTCAGCTGGTTTTGTTCCTTTTTTGTAGGAAGTCAGGCACCTTGGTAACAGAATTATGTGCGTTGATTCTTGAGTTTTTTTTAACAACGTTAAAAAGCCAAAACTCAAAGGTCTGACACCTGAAAAAACAAATTGAGTCTAAAGTTTTATACAACATTTTTTATTCTTCATATGAATTTTTAATTTGAGCATTTAATTACAAACGTAAATATTGAATTCTGACAAAACAGCTTCTAAAATTCTAGAAAAATACAAAATAACAATCAATGGAACAATGGAACTCGAGAAGCCTCCAGATTTAAGTTTGGATGACACACAACTTTTGTGAACAAAACAGAAAACTTATTTGATGAAGTGTATTTGATAACTACTTATTAGATAACATGGTACATACTCCTAACAGCAAACAAACCAAGAAATAACAATGTTTCAAAAAGAATGTGTCAAGCATAACATACCAATGAACTGAACATACATACAAACATTCGTAGAGAACAATGTAAGTACTCTAGCTCCCTTTCCATTCCCCATGGCAGAATTTGTCATTTTCCAACCGGAGGAAAAAAAATCTGCTCCCATTTCAGGACAGGCAGGAACAGGAGTCACATCACTTGACTCTCAGCAGCATCCAACCAGAAACCACTTTATCATCACTTCATTGTCTCACAACAGGGCACACAAAAACACGTGCACACCAAACATTGTCTCTGGCCTGGACTCTAACAAACAGCATCAGTGGCACTTCACCCGAATCACGCGGAAGTATGTTTCACGTTCACGTACCTATATTGATAAATAATGTCAGGAAATTTTTAATATTTTCCTGTACCGGCCACCGAACACATTTGAAAATAGAAAACCACAATATTCAATTGCGGTTCGCATTTTTTTTTGTCTCTGAATTTTGTCATCTCTTTGGCTTTGCTTGATTTAGCATCTGATGGGTGTTTGCCATGGTGAAGTTAATCGAAAGAAAAAAAAACATTTGACCAACCAAACTGAACATCCAAAATAAATTCCCAAACATCACAAAAACTCCTGTTGAAATCACAGGAACGATGCCGTAGCTAGAGCATGATGCTTCGATCCCAAAATTCAACCTATTTTACACCTCATTTCGAATCAATTTGCGTTCCTGGACCTTTAATTACGAATTCAATTCCGGATGGTCCCGGTCGATGTCCAACCCAGAGTCCCACTGCCATCCGCAAACCAAATTTGCAACATTGCTGGAGAAAATGAGAGGACACAGATAATTTTAAAATTTATTTACCATTCATTTCCGCTTTTCGTAGACTGCTGTCCATACCAACAGCTACTCGCACCTGGAATGAACCGTTTCCGTTTAGATAATTTTACATATGTCATCAATTCCTGTCCGACTCCCCATTTCATCGCAAACGTGCAATGCAACATTTATAATTCATAATGAACTTTTTCCACACCGACTCTTTCGCTTCATCTAGTAGAACACCGATAAACCGGAAATACAACCAAAGGAGACGCTTGGGTTGATGGGTGAAAAAAGAGGAAAACCGGCACCCACTTTGCGAATGAGTTTTACAAAACCTCAAAAAGTACGCACAATTGAGGCCAAATGATTAATGAAAACCACCCACCCAGCACGTGTATAAAAATTCTCACAGACACCGCCCCCAAACCTAGAACATGTTTATCGAAATCATCGAACCTCATTAATTATGAGAAAAACAAGCCGGATTCTCGAGAGAGAGAGAGCGCGAAAAAATCAGCCGGCATTTCCTTTTCCGGTTTGAACCAATCAGTAGGATGGACGTCCGTCTGGCGGTTGCAGGAAAACGTTTCCTGTAAAAATTCCTCGTGGCGAGATTCGTTTGCAAAATATCTATTTTTTAAAGATCTAGTCTTTGAACAGCCCGATTTGCGTTTGCGAGTCTCCGAAACATCTGGCGGTCACGCCAGATCTCTCCACGAACTAAGATCCGAATCTTCAACTCAAACGTCAAATCCGTATTGCTGTACGGGTGTGAAACTTGGTGCACATATGCGGTGACGACGCGAAAACTGCAAGTTTTTGTGAATCGCTGCCTGCGGAACATCATCCGCGCTTGGTGGCCTGGCAACTGGATCTCAAACGTTGAACTTCATCGCCGGTGCCATCAAAAGGCGCTAGAAATCGAGATTCGGGAACGTAAGTGGAGATGGATTGGGCACACGCTGCGAAGAGATGAAAACGAGATTTGCAGAGAGGCGCTTGACTGGAATCCAGATGGGCATCGGAGAAGAGGCAGGCCCAAAAGCTCGTGGCGGCGAAGTCTAGCTGCTGAAATCCGCACAGTTGACGAGAACCTTGGCTGGCAGCAAGTGAAGACGCTGGCTTCGGATCGCCAGCAGTGGAGATCTTTTATCTCAGCCCTATGCGCCGGTCAATCGGCGCTGGACCCTTAGGTAGGTAGGTAGTCTTTGAACAGTTGTTACCTTTTCGTTATAATCTAAACATCCTTCTATCATTGATGTAAATTGGAGCTTATCAGAGAATAGAGAACCAAGACGATTAAAAATTATCTGAAAATGGATTTAGTATAAGTTTTACAAGTTGGATTATATTGAACATCCAAGGCATGTAGAACATACCTTGGAAAATCAGGAAAGTTATCGGAGGCTGAGGGTATCCTTGCAGCGTCTCCAATTTTCACATTCACAACAGAAAAATCTTTCAAATGAAAGGCCAAAGCATACTACTGTAAGTTTGCTTACGATGATTTCAGTTGAAATTCGCCGGTGTTTCGAATGATGATGACGTTAATGATTTTCAAAGTGCACCTGATGATTTTCAAATGAAAATCGAGATCTTCAATTTCAAACGAAAATGAGAAGTGTTATTTTTATGTGTTTTTTTTTTAATCTAGTTTTTTGTAATTATAAACTATTTTAAAAATGAACTAAGCCAAGAACTGTAAGCGTTGCTAGTCTGTCGGAGGAGGTCGCAGTGATCTTGCTGTAAATTGGTTAAATAATGTTGCAGTGGTGTTCGTGGGGGTTAAGGGTTTCTCCTTGGCGAGGTAGTTCACCCAGCCACCCTAACCCTGCGAACGACATGGCGAAAAAGTTCGTTCGGCAACCCACCACCAGAGGGCCACCAAGAGATGCGAGCCGCTAATGTCGAGCGAAGAGGCGAAATCTACAATCGGGCGAAATATACGAGCAAAAAACGAGGGCAACGATCGGGGATGGTTCAAGGCCGGTCAAGAATGAAATGACCAAGGCATTTTCCGATAGTTCGCGAACGCAGAAAGATCAAGCACCAAAAGATCTTCATAAAGTGTCCCGCTTCTTAAAGACACGACCAATTATACACTACATTTAAAAGTAGAGTTGTGTAGTATCAAATATATTGGTCAAACTTGTGGACCTGTGATATTGGTTAGCTGAAAAGAATACTCAGCTGACGGAACATCAGGTAACCATCCGCCATTTTGTTCGTTGCCCCCAAAAACCGTTTCCTAATGTGCCCTGAACATCAACAGGACCCCGCTGTTCGAGTTTAAATCTCTCTTAAACTCAATCCGAGAGCGCCTTGCGCGACGCCCTACAGCGTCGACCGACAACCGCTACAACGTCGGTTTGACCTGCACCGGTACCTGGTTCAGCACCCAAGGTGGGACCAGGTACGCACTTGCCACGTGCCGCTTCGCCTACCGTCGAAGAACCAACAGTGCCCGGTTCAGCACCCAAGGTGGGGCCGGGTACACTCAGCGAGAACCAGCTGGCCTCCAAGACAACCTCAACGAACCCGAGCTCGACGCCGAAGGAGGAAGGAGGAGTACATTCCCGGCCTAAAGGTTAGATAGTACTAAGAAAGTGGTGGGTGGAAACTGCAAAATTAATAAAGGTACCAATTGTTAAGCCTAGGAGTTTTACCTTAGTCTTCCCGAACTTCCCTGCAACATAGTATTTGTGGTAAGCGTGCCGACCCTAGGAATTGATAGGGGTTCACAGCACTTTCTACCGATTGGCTAACAGCCAGTCTTACAGAACTCTTGATTCATTCAATGTTTATATTAATTTTTGATTTAAGTAAGAGGAATTGATTTTAAAGCAACAAAAAATTCTAGAATTAAAAAAAATATTTTTGTTTTTTTTTATTTTGACAGCTTGATTCTGTAAAAAACGTTCTTATAATTTGTATTTTTAGACTAATAATCTACTTATTTTAAGATTTTCAACAAGGCATGAAAATGAAAGCGATGATTTTCAATCGAAAAATTTTTCCTTCATTTGACTGTTATGCTGACCGGTATGAATGTTTTGTTTACTGACTTTCTTAGCAACCTGGAACTTATAAGTTTTCTTTTGGCCTCGAAAAAAGTTATTCGATTGTGAACTTCCAATGTTTTGTTTTTTTGTTTTTTGTTTTTCTGGGATTTTAACACTTTCGTGTTATTCATCCCCTATGTGAACTTCCAAAGCAGTCTAGATTCAAATGATTGAATGAAAATTGGAGACTTGTAAGTTTTGTTCAAAATAGAGTAGGCGTTGCCTAAAAGGCAACGAACGTGTTTTTTCCGGATCCGTGAAAATTTTCTCTTATTTGATTGTTTTAATAGATTCTTTTTTCGATTAATTTGTTCGAAAATTTGTTTATTTGTAAGGATGTCTATTGAAACACTGATCACCAAAAGTGTTTGGAACGGGCTTGTGGGTTGATTGCTAGTGCAACAAGTGGTGTGAATAGTGTTTCTCCAGTGCAATTAAAGTTAGGTTCGTGGATATCGTGATTTTAAACTTGTTTCACCACAAAACAAAACGAAGTTTGCGAACAAGTTGTCTCATAATGTCGGTTAGATGTATAGATATCACAAGTGCCGACGTGATAGCGGAAGTTATGTACCAAAAATGGATTGTCTGATCATAAACTTTTTCCAGTTAGAAATGGGCTGGGAGTCCCAGCCTGGGACTGCAGTTTTTGCACATTTAGTGAAAAGTGTTTATTGGTCTAATTCTTCGGATACTTTTTTATGACGAATTATAACAATCAAGTTTAAATCATAAACATTGAAATCAGTATTTTGAATGTGATTTTAAATAAGTGATGATTATGTCACGTTGGTATGGAACAATAAATTTTCTGGATTCAGGCGATCGCTATATTAAGCATAGAATTGTTCGATCTTCAGGAAAAAATTGATTCTGCTGAATGATTCCAGGATCAACCCACCTGAAAAATCGAAGCAAAAGGATCGATCTTTGCTGAATCGATGTTTTTCATTATTTGTTAAACAGGCGTGCAGCCTGAAAGCTGATTTTAAATAGCAAAAAACTACAGGAAACATCATAGTTTGGAATATATGAACATGTATGAGCAATTCAACTTCGGAACGTTTTACTTTCCTGACTTTGGTTGAGTGTTAATGACATATCAAAAACAGCATAAATATCTCTATTTCTCCAAACAACATACTTTCAAGTTCAAATAATATGCGGATTTGATAGGAATAAGTCTAAATAGTGTAATTTTACTGTTTACTAACAATTTAACCAGAATAAGTTAAGGCGCCCGCACAATAGCCCGTCGCGGGGTAGTCGCGTCGCATCAGCTGTCAACGCCGCCGTTGTGTACTAAAACGCTTACGCGACGCACCTGACGTTTTTTGCAACACAATACAGCGTCGAGTGACATAGCAACCAAAACTTTGTTTTGATTTGCTTCAATCGTTTTGCGTCAGTGATAAATTTTATCCCGTTTCTTGTGAATAAAATTCATATGTTTAAGGAAGAATTCATTTAATCGCCTCCCAGCGGAATAGACGCCAATTTTGTCCAACGAGGACTGAGTGGGATCTTTTTGTTGTGACGGTCAAGCAACGTCCATGGAATATTCACCTTCCAATGCAGAAGCCTTCAATGGATCCAATGATATAACTAGAGTCACTAAATCAATCTTCCTGCCGGAAGTGGATCGCACCAAAACGGTATAAAAATAGATAATGTGCTTCCTTTTAAATAAATAAACATATCTGAGCATATGTGCGAGCTTTATTCAAGTACAATCCCGGGAATAGTATAAACAACGAAATGATTATAGTTCCGTAATAGTTACGGAACTAGGTATTACCGAAAAGTTATGTTACGAAAGGACTGAAATGAAATGCACACACGCAGAAAAAACTATAGATATATCAGTTGAATCGCGTCTACTTGAACATAAATATGATTGTTTGGTTCTGACCCGAAAAAACGATCAAGCCATCCATCAGAATATCTGATGCCACAAACATGGCTAAAGCTAAACTAGCGATACTTCAAATTCGATAGGACGGCTGTTTTAACGGTAATTGCTATTCCCCCTGAATGTAGAAAATTCGAGATTTGAAATATGAATAGTAATAAATTTAAGCAGGAAAAATCGACTGTTATTTCCGTTTTCTAAATAAAATACTTTTATTTATTTTCATAAAACGCACATATTGTAACCGATTTTGTTTGTCTCATGGCCGAGACTCGCTGGGGAAGTAAAACATCATGGCCCTGAAAGGAAAAAAAATGGTTTCGTTAAAAGTCCGACCGTTAGAATAATGTAAATATTCTAAAACTTACACCAGGGGCAGACCCATGTAACTTATCGAAAATTCTTTCTATACGCTCAGTGCTGCTCCCTTCTGAGAAGGGGTATCATAACAGGCGACTAAAATAGCTTGTACACCCTCCATGGGGGTCAATGGTTTGAGTATTCAACAACTTCAACGTCAAATAACATACAAAATTATCAAAGCAACCGTTGTTCGTATTCGCACTGTTGGTATCAATTTCAACATACTTGTTTTTATGAACAAAAAGATTCCCAATTGAGCATTCATTAGATGATTTTCTTCTCGAACAGAGTAAAATTAGAAAAGCAGAGTTTCGGTTCAATTCAAATTCAAATCAATTTTTTCCGAATGGCAATATATGATTAATAAAACGTCCAAAAGGTCAACCAAAATATATTTTTACCATTTAAACCATTGTAGATGTCTCTGAAGTACTCACTTCCAACAGATATGCTTTTAAAGCAGATTTGTTTTTCCAAGACACACATTGGTTACCATGGCTAGATGCATGAATCTTGTTGCCCCAACTCTTAAGGTGGCGTTGCGAACATCGAAAGTCCGTATAGAAGAATTAATGTTCGCGGCAAAGCCCACTTCTTTATCTTGAAGTGACGGTATCTTTGCCAGGGGTTTTCAGATCATTTGCTCGGCGGAGCACTTTTTAAAACCATAAATTTTGGCGGAGCACCTACATTTTTGAAAGAATGAAAAAACCCGAGTTTTGGAAACTTGATAGTATTTATCGTTTAAATAAGATGTGTCTTGTCATCGTAGTCAATAAAATCAGTAATGAATGGATACTCTTTGAATTGTCTTGTTTTTATTAACAAAATATGTGTCATTAAAAACTAATGATTTCAATAGGACAAATAGGCTTTCTTCGATTTTTCAAGCTGTAACAAATTTGATTAAATTTGTGTCAGTTGTAGCCTGGTTCCGCGTTTACTCGGGATCAATATTTTGTCTTCGTTGCGATATATGTATGTGGGAAATCCAGACTCATATACACAGTAAATGAAAATTACTAACATGTGTAAATCGTTAAACTGTTCGGTAATTTTTCCGGTAAAAAATAACCGAACATCGGTAAATCGACTCTTCATTTACCGATGTTCGTTTATTTTTTACCGAAAAAATTACCGAACAGTTTAACGA
Source organism: Uranotaenia lowii (assembly GCF_029784155.1). NCBI lineage: Eukaryota > Metazoa > Arthropoda > Insecta > Diptera > Culicidae > Uranotaenia > Uranotaenia lowii. The sequence goes on from NC_073692.1 coordinate 431,738,160, forward strand.
TTTACACATGTTAGGATTTCGGTAAAAAAATTACCGAACTCGGTAATTTTCGTTTACTGTGTAGATAAGTTGTGTGAAACGGCAAGAATAAGTTTTGCTTTGCTTATGCTTATGCTTATGATACGTACACAGCCAGATCTTGTCAGCATCCCGGTGAGTAGTAAAAGTACATTTACTACTCATCTTTTCTAGGCCGGGCCCACTGTGCAGTATTGGACGCAGAGACAACTGGAACACAGGGAGGAAGAAACGTGGACAACAGTACCATACGCTTCTGTGATTATTAAATATTTTATCGTTGGGAGCACAAATGCTAAATTTGTGTGCTCCTTGATGATGGGCTTCTTGAAGTCGTCCTTCTGTGGATGGAAATGAGGTTTTTATGCACAGAAATTCAAAACTTTGGGATTCAAGTGAACAAGTTTAGGTTAGTTCTTGACATTTTGTCAAAAAATTTATATGCAAAATTTCCGCATTATATTTGCAGTCAACGGCTAAATAAAAAGTTAAGAATTTCGGTGCACCATCATCTCTGGTCTTGGACCATGGTTATAGCGCCTTTACTCGCTTTTGAAAAGAAACGTTATAGGAACAAAAAAAAATAATTAGTACAGCCACGAAACCTTTTGAAAACTACGCTTTCAAAAGATTTCATGGTACAAGAAACAAGTTTCTTTTCCAAAATACAAACAACAGATTGTCATTAAACCAAGAAGCCCAAAATTTGCACATGTCGTCATAGTAACGGACTTATAAACAATTGAATATGAAACCCAAAATACAATCTACAAACTCAATGAGAATGCCTTTTTTTACTTTAATTTCCTTGAAAAAAACACACACAAAACGCATGTTTTCATACTTATTTTTGATTTTTTTTTGCATTACCTTTAGAACAATGATAAAGAAGAAGAAGAAGAAAGACAATTAGAAGCTAAAGATGGGAAGTTCCTCACCAGTTCCTTTCCTACTACATCTGCAACGATCCGGGAAGCCTCGTTTATGCATATCAGCATGAAAACTGCATGGATCCATGATTTTTCATACGAAAAAATAAATTTTCCCAATTTCCCAATCATTTCCCATTTAAAATATTAAACTATTTCTTCTGACAACGCACATCAAATAGCTGCACGCCAAAAACTTAATGACGAATAATGTTCCGGAATATTTTTTAAGGTTCTTTCCAAATTTCCAACGTTTTCGATTTATTCTCTTCCACAGAATATTATTTAGAGTCCATTTCTAGAACGTCTCATTTCTTCTCCACTCGGCAATTCACTTCACGATGACTGCATGCTCTTGCTCATTTGAAAACTGGATTTATAAACCATTTAACACATGATTTGAGCGAACTTGTGTTATTAGGATATTCTTCTCTTATCACCTAACCCAACAGCCTTTTGGGAGCAAAACGGTTAGGGACCGGTTCGGAAGGCGAAGGACCAGCCCCTTTGATAAGTTCACCTCCAACAACTTCACACGCGATTACGACTTGCGTTTATTGCACTCCACTTTAAGAATCGACTGATATAAAAGAATGTACCGCACTGTCAAAATTATTGAAACTTGATCATTATAAATGAAGGAAAAGTGAATTTGGAAAAAGCACGAAGCAAAACCGCAAGAATAAGTTTTGCTTTATCGGACAAAATTTAAAATTTATTTTTCAGTTGACACCAATACTCCTCCAGCGACTTCTTGGATACGAATTTTTTCTGAAGCTTTGAATCCGATGTCATATCTATCAAGCATTCATATTCTTGCGATGTTAATGATAGTGGTTTCTTTGACATTAAAATAGGCTGTTCCACGCATTTGAAGCTGTCGATCTTTTTATTATTTTATTATATAACTCGGGTAGTTTTGCTGGAAGTTGTTCAACGAATCCTGCGGCAAAATATTGTAATTGTAATTGTGAGTGACTTCACTAGACACGTGGCACCTGTTAGCTTAAGTTTACACCAAGGACAAAAAATTACCAACGAAAAGCGTTGGGATTGTCAAAATTCTTTGAAAATTTCGGATAATAACTTCAAGGTTATTCCTGATTGAATGCTTCTTAAATTTGGAAAGCTGTCCAGGTTGCGCTTTTTGAGCGATTCTGCCCAAAATTTGATTTTTCTCTTGATAGTCATGATTTTGCCGTTTTAATCGAAGATTGTTATTCCTTTACCTTGCATTGAAAGACTGAAACCATTCTCAATTCAAACAGGCGAGACAACGTTTTTCTACGAGATAACAAGTGATCTTCGGTAGGCTAACCATCTCTTCGCACAACGTCTTGATTAACCTGATTTTTTTCAGTCGAGCCTTAATAAAGTTGATTATTTTTATGCTTTCGTCCAAGACTTTCTTCAAAGATGATGATAGTTTCTTCATAGCGAGTGCATGTCTTGGTAACGACTCCAATAGTATTTCCAACTATAGCTTTTGCACTGCCATACATACATCAATGCAATTTCCTCATGGAATATTGTTGTCCATAACATAATCATCAATTATTTAGCTTGAAAATTTCAGCCCCCGACGTGGAAATTGGCAACGGTTTGCAAAGGAAGAAATATTCTTCGAAACATTCAGAACCTTGATAGCGAACAAATATCATAAGAATTGCTAGTCCTGCTACATCTATGGATTCGTCAAGCTGCATGTCGAATTTTGAAGTTCTCAATCGCATTCAACATCTTCAGTCCTGTCACAAATTCGCCGAGATACCGTGTTGTCAGACATGGGAATCGCAATTACCAATTCCACTATTTTATTATCAACCATGATACGGACGACTTCTTGAATACAAGGTTTGATTAGGTTTTCAGCAATAGTATGCACTTCTCCAGCTTTTCCAATCGGTAGCTCGCCAAGTACGGCGCAAGAAGAGCCTTTTCATTGAGTGTTTTGCAGTCCTGCAACACAACGTTGTTCGATCAAAGCAGTGCACTTTGATAATCCACTATTCTTTACCATCATCCGTGCAGGGATTCAGTTGCCAGTAAAAACATAGTAAACGAAATTTATTTGTTCGCACTGTAAGCCCTGTATTTTTTTCTTCCCATGTTACGATAAAAATTAATCGATAAAAGAATATCAGAGATTTTCAAAGTTGGCTTGTGATTTTCGTTGCGTACGTCGCGAAGCTTTCAAAAGCTCCGCGGAGCACGATCTGAAAACCCCTGACTTACACGATATTATTGGTCCAGAAATCCGAAGTACGCCCGTTGATGCTCTTTGCCCAAAGGTATCTCAAACGCAATAAGATTATGTTACAAAAAAAACTTTAAAAAGAAATTAGCATTACCTACCTTTATGCTACTAGGTGACGGTCAACTTTTCCTGAAAAACTCCAACACCTACTTTGTCTTCTACTTTTTTGAATTCCTAAACCAAATAAATATATTACTTGTTCTTCTTGAAAATCAATGTTGGTTGATCAAAATTCGAGCTCTAGTCGAGCATCAGTGATGTTTGAGAACAAAATATTAGATTGACTAGGAAAAAATAGCCAAATCTACCAGCTGTTGATCTAATTTAGCAATAATCAGTTGAGAAATCTTCTACAGCCAAAACAACTTTACTGTAACGTTAGTGTGTTCGTAGTTATCGACGTTGATTAAACAATATTATTGGTTGAACCAAAAATTTGTGATATGGAAAAGCCAACCATACGAATTTTGATAACAACCTGTAGAGTTTTTTATCCGTGCATTGTTACCAAAAAAAAAATAAATAACATACGGAAAAATAATTTTTAGGGCATTATCCAAACATTTGGATAATGATCATACAATAAATTGGAGAATTATTTGAGTTTTGGGCCCATTTGTTTCAAACTTCGACATGAAAAATGATTTTAAATACTGCTGACGCGCTAGAATTTTGAATTTTTTTAAAACCAATACGTCGACGTTGGAGAACGCTGCTATTTAGAATAAGTTTTGCGTTTTAGTACAATACCTTGACTGACGCGACACACCATTGTGGTGGCTCAAACGGAAAATGGCATCCCCAAAATCAAATGTCAACACGACGCTGACGCGACGCGACGTTCGACGGGCTATTGTGCGGGCACCTTTAGTTCATCACAGCCACATGTCATGGTAAAAAGGTAACGCGTTCAGCATTCACCTGGAAGGCTCGAGTTTAATTCTTCAAGCATCCAATTTTTTTAAGTATAATTTTCATTCAAAATAGAGCAATGTAAAAATATCAATTTTGAATTAAAATAACAATTTAAATTTAAATATAGAATAAACGCCAAAATTTCTAACAAAATATCTTTATTTTTGAGCTAGCAGACAGCAGAAAATGAATTTCTTAGGGAAATTTCCTCATCATGGATTCGCCTGTGCACTCTTTACGTATATTGGTAGAAAAAATGTTTGCATACATTCAGGGATCTTTAGGTTTAAAAAACCTTAGAACCCGAGGGAGAAATGGGTTTTGGCTGTACATAAAACATTCACAGACGGATCTTTGCCGATTTCCATCCGAAATTTGTTGTTCGTTGTTCGTTGCTTATGTTATTTTTGTAGTAACGGGCTCGCGAGACCCGCAGCTAACCCCACTATCACGCAGGAGGACCGTCGTGATGTTGCTGTTTTGGGTCCCGAACATCACCAAAACGTTGTTGCACTCCGCACGCCGCCCCTGACATGGAGAACAGACGCGTACGATGCCCCCTAACACAGTCTGCATGCGACCAAAGCATCCACCGGGGTTGGGTACCCGATCTCCGCTAAGGTTGCTCGCATCCCAGCTAAAGTCTGCTTCATTTAATATTGGAACACAAACAATTGCGTGTAGTTCAGTCATTTATTAACGAATTCATAATTTGTTTTTCATACAAATGTAGCATTTTCTTTACTCTTTCATAAAAAAAATTAAAAAAATTATTCATTGCTGTTTCGAAGAAATTCTCGTACTTTTCCCGTAATACGGCACATTAGGCGGCGCACACCCTTTTCGTCCACCGTTTTGGCGATTTGATTCCACCAGTTCTTCATTTGAGTCATGTTCCTAACAAGTTTTCCCTTTGCCTTAAGCCTCCGCTTCGTGATTGCCCAGTATTTCTCTATCGGCCGGAACTGGGGGCAGTTTGGGGGGTTGAGGTCCTTCGGTATTACGCTGACCCCGTTCGTTGCGTACCATTCCATATCCGTTTTGCTGTAATGGCAGCTTGCGAGGTCCGGCCAAAACATTACTGGACGGTCGTGGGCACGAATAAACGGCAGAATCCGTTTCTGTAGGCACTCTTTTTTGTAGACTTCTGATGTCATTGTCTTGTCAGTGAGAAAGACTTTGGTTTTCTGTCCACAACTGCATATCCCCTGCCAAATCATGTACTTGCGGGCGAATTTATCCGCAAACACGAACTTAAATTTTGCAGGTACATCCCCCCGAGCCGTCGCCAAATAAAATTTTTGTCCTGGGATTTGCCCAAAGTCCGCCTTCACGTAGGTCTCATCGTCCATCAGAATACATCCGTCGAACTTGGTCAGCACTTGGTCGTACAGCTTTCGAGCACGGATTCTGGCCACATTGTTCTGCTTCAGCGTCCGATTTGGCTGTTTGCTGGCTCGGAATGACCTTATTCCTTCCCGGAGACGAATTCGTCGCACCGTACTGTGAGCGGCCTGGAACTTATTGGCCAAATCGCGGTCTGAAAGATTGGGATTCCTCTTGATGGCCTTGATGACTTTCCCACGCAGTTTCCGGTCGACAGTTCCACTCCGACGCTTCGAATGCGGCTTCCGAGCCGTCGTCAATGTTTTCTTGTACTGCTTGATAACACGCCATACGGTATTTCTGGGCATTTTAAGCTGTTTAGCTAGCTTCGATGCCGACAACAATGGATTTTCAAGAAAACTGTGCACAATTTGATCTCTGCGTTCGGCTTCCATGGCGGTTGTTTACAAAATGCTATCGTTTGGTGTTATGACATAAATACATGGTGAAAGGTAATAAATTTCCCGACACGTGGGTGAAAAAAGTTTCCAAATCCGTCCACTAGGAGCGTCACAATGAGCAAAAGAATTTGTTCCAATATTAAATGAAGCAGACTTTAGCACCACGGGGAAGTAGAGAATCGGAGTTGCAGACAAGAGGTGATATGATTACTACCCGAAGGATGGGTGTATGGGGTCTCAAGTTGCACATTGTCTACCGTTCGCTAGCTAGACGGATCTATGATGCCAAAATTTCATGAAGAAATTCATTTTCTGCTGTTCGCTAGCTCAAAATAGGGCTATTTTGGTGAAAATCTTTGCCACACAAGCTTAAGATGCTTCATTCAAGGCTAAGTAAGTTTTCAAGTGACCGTTATGTGGAACTTACGACTCCTTGAGCATTCGATAAATATTCATGTTTCCCTCAAGATTCTAGACAGGATTAAGGTCAAAAACGGTATCTTTTAAGTCGGTCTCGATTATATTAGTGGCATGGAAGCACCAATTATGAAAAGCAGTTTTTCAGATGGTAATATGGTTTCAAAATTCTGCACGAGACTGATTCTCAAAATATTTAGAATACATAGAAAAAAAAAACTTCAAAAGATCGAAAAATCGGATCAGAACCTTACCGATTTAATCGATTTTTCCAAGGCTAACGAATCGATCGAAAAAATCAGAAATTTGAGTTCAAAAGATCGATCCAAGATCGACCAATCCTACTATAGCAATCTTGACATGCTGCGACCAGAGAAATTCTTAGCGCTGGCTTATGGGCCTTTTAAAAATCCCCTAAGTCAAACATATTATAATCAACATTGGTAACTCTCAGCATGCTTCATATACTTCAGCTAGGACATGTATATCAGCACCACCTCCTGGAGAAAGTTCTTACTAGAAGGAAGTTTCAAGCATTGAGGCAAAGATACCGTCACTTCAAGATAAAGAAGTGGGCTTTGCCGCGAACATTAATTCTTCTATACGGACTTTCGATGTTCGCAACGCCACCTTAAGAGTTGGGGCAACAAGATTCATGCATCTAGCCATGGTAACCAATGTGTGTCTTGGAAAAACAAATCTGCTTTAAAAGCATATCTGTTGGAAGTGAGTACTTCAGAGACATCTACAATGGTTTAAATGGTAAAAATATATTTTGGTTGAACTTTTGGACGTTTTATTAATCATATATTGCCATTCGGAAAAAATTGATTTGAATTTGAATTGAACCGAAACTCTGCTTTTCTAATTTTACTCTGTTCGAGAAGAAAATCATCTATTGAATGCTCAATTGGGAATCTTTTTGTTCATAAAAACAAGTATGTTGAAATTGATACCAACAGTGCGAATACGAACAACGGTTGCTTTGATAATTTTGTATGTTATTTGACGTTGAAGTTGTTGAATACTCAAACCATTGACCCCCATGGAGGGTGTACAAGCTATTTTAGTCGCCTGTTATGATACCCCTTCTCAGAAGGGAGCAGCACTGAGCGTATAGAAAGAATTTTCGATAAGTTACATGGGTCTGATTGAGGTACTGAGGAAACTCCAAACATTCTTTCCATCAACCGTGGGTTCGCGTCTCAACTACAAAAGTTCGTGTTTGTACTTGCATTTCTATGACCACGCAGAAAATTTTGTTTATGTTTTATTTTCAACATAGGAATTTCAGCCTACTCCAACTTTTCTTCGTTTAGCAAAGTATGTTGCTATGGTTCTCAATTTGTGTTGTTTTCTGCTGAATGGAAAAAGGTCCCGACTGACGGAGTATGCTAATAAATCTACAATTTGAGATTCTAATGTCATTTGAATTGGAACAATTATTGATGGAAATTTCACTTTTTGGACAATACTGAATATTTCATAAAAAAAAAACATAGAAAGGCAACAATTTACTAAGTAAATTGATCTTGAAATCTACTCTACAATATGATTTGAGATTTATTGATGACCATATTTTCATTATTATTATTATTATCTGGAGCACGTTTGGTAAATGGAAATCAGCATTTCTCTAAAAATGAATAAATTGGTAAAGGAACAAATTCTTCGTTTGGAATTAGCTCTTTTTAATACTTTTCATTTAGGCACATCTATTTTTTTGAAAACTCCAAAACATGTTGAACCGATAAATCAAAATCATATTTTGAGTATAAAATTTATTAACGAAGTCAACTTACTTATCATGAAAGATATTATGAAAAAATAGTAGATATACTAGTGTTGTTTTTAGTATATTTGTCAGATCGGGACACAAAGTTTTGGTGATAATGAGCTTAACAGTTTTCGTCAGAAGCTTTCGAAATTTGGTCTAAGGCAACTTAGGTCTTCTCGATAGCATTTATTCATGTTCGTAAGAACTTTCCTCACATGGAGACGCGTTTCACGTGTCCTTCAAGTTTCTGGGGAGTGAGGAATATTCCTACTATTATTATATTTGCCTAAGTCTTAAATGGCATTAAGACAAGAATTTTTTCATTAAAGAAATTCTAGAATCCTTTTTAAATGGTACGAGGTGAGATGTTAAAAATGTGTAACTTCGTTGTAAATTATATTCACATTAGCTTAACTCCATTACTGGAATTCGTGGGGTGATGGGACAGGTCATCAAACGATCGGAATACTGATATACAATGGATTGTGAGATCAAGCCAGCCGGAGTTTCTCTGAAAGCGATTAAGATGAGTCAAACCTATGTGGTTTATTTATAGGTGGGGACAACCAAAAATTTTAGGATTAGTTGTTTATGAACAATTGTGACGTAACGCGACGCGTCACGGAGTCAAGTGTTAAGCCCCCAAATGTAGCCATGGATACGTATTAGGAGGAATGTTTGGGACGCAAACAAAGTTGTTTATTATTTAGACCAAATAGCGTCGCCGTGCTGCGCGTCAGGAAGAAAAAGCGTAAATTGAAACGGTGCTTCGATTGTGATATATGAAATTACATGAAACATTGTATGCCGTCGCTGAATGGCAACTTCAACGTCGAAACGCTTATGAACGTTTATGACGTAGCAATCCGAACATTGAAAAAACTGATTCTCACACTCGTGCAAGGGCTATGTGGTTTATCTATAGGTGGGGACAACCAAAAACTTTAGTATTAGTTCGTTGTATCCATACAGTTGTTTATGAACGATTGTGACGTAACGCCACGCCATCACGGAGTCAAGTGTTAAGCGCCCAAATGTAGCCATGGAGACTTATAAGGAAGAATGTTTGGGACGCAAATAAACTTGTTTATTATTTTGAACGAATACCGTCGCCGTGCTGTGCGTCAGGAAAAAAAGCGTAAATGAATGGCTGCTTTGATTGTGATTTTTAAAATTGTATGGAACATTGTATGCCGTCGGTGAATGGCGACTTCAACGTCGAGACGCTCATGAACGATTGTGACGTAACAATCAAAACATTGAAAAAACTGATTCTCATACTCGTGCAAGGGCACTCTTGTCCGCACCTATAGATAAACCACATAGGAATCAAACCTGTCTCAAGCCAGTGGTAACGGACCCCTTGGTAGTGCTGCAATTATTGTTAAGCTTGGACAATATTTGAATGTGTGATCTAGACTTCACGCACCGCCTCGTGTCGAAAGAGCTATCGAGCGATCATTGTCCTAAATGCCGCCTACAAAGTGCTGTCCCGAATCCTACTCCGCGCCTAACGCCACAAGCAAACAAATTCGTGGGAAGTCAACAGGCCGGCTTCATGGAGGGATGGTCAACGAAGGACCAGATCTTCACACTACGGCAAATCCTCCAAAAACGCCGTGAACACCAAGTCCCTACGCACCATCTATTCATCGACTTCAAAGCCGCATACGACACGATCGACCGTGACGAGCTATGAAAAATCATGGACGAGAACGGCTTTTCCGGGAAGTTTACCAGACTGATAAAGGCGACGATGGATGGAATGCAGTGCTGTGTGCGGATTTCGGGTGAATTGTTGAGTTCATTCGAATCACGCAGGGGGCTTGATGTTCAACGTGGCGCTAGAAGGTGTTATTCGACGAGAGCGGTGGGTGAAATGTGGGTTACGATTTTCAAAAGGTCCAGTCAACTTATCTGCTTTGCTGAATCAAAGCAATCGAAAGATTCCTTTTAATTCAACCACGGTAAATGAAAAGTTCATATACCAGTATTTCGATAGCAACTTACTACCTTCTTCAGTGAACGTTTTCGATTGCCGACGACATTGATATAGTCGCAGATCATCTGTGTGGGTAGAGGTGATCTACCGCAAACTGAAACGCGAAGCAGGAAATAGTGAGTTTATGATAACCGACTAAGCCTAGTTATCCAACAATAACAAGGTCACGATCGACGGCTGCGAACTGGAGGTACTTGAAGACTTTGTCTATCTCGGCTCAATGGTGACCGCAGACAATGACATCAGCCGTGAGATCCGGCGGCAAATGATCAGCGGAAGTCGTGCCTATTACTGACTCCACAAGCAACTGCGGTCTAGAGGACTTAGCTCTCGAACAAAGACCCTCATTAGATCCGTTAATCACTACGGGCAAGGGACATGGGTATTGCTCGAGAAGGACCTGCGCGCATGAATATACAAGCGACAAGTATTAAGAACCATCATTGGCGGCGTGCAGGAGAACGGAATGTGGTGTCGAAGGATGAACCACGAGCTCACGCGACTCTTCGATGAACCCAGTATCCAGATGGTGGCTGTCGAAACCGACCGTATTACTGCCATTTTCTTTCATTTCAATTCAAATTTTTTTTCACACGAGAGATCGACGCGATCCGTCTCTCATAAAGTTAGTCTATACCGTGTTGCCAATCTTTTAGTGTACAACTTTTGGTTAATCTATTTCTACTCATTCTATTTCCTACAGTGGCGAAGGCTGGCCGGATACGCTGGGCAGGACATGTTGCGAGAATGATGGACGACTATCCTGCAAAACAGGTGTTCGCTTCTGTTGATACTCATAGTTTTTCGGATCCTCTTAATAAATTCGTCCTCCTGGCCTGGGACGATTCGATTCCGGATCGCTGCCGACTGCTCCTGAGTGAAGAACCAAAACCACATTGTTTTGTTGTGGTTTGGTCTTCCTTTTGTTCAGTCAACTCGCTAACTTTCAGCTACTCAGTTCAGAGTGGCGGTTACTCAGTTGTCGCCAAAACCGCACCTACTCAGTTCTGACTAAACGGCCTTTACTCAGAACTGACTAACAGCCCTTTTCGCGACAACTGAGTCATGGTTACTCAGAATGCGCGAATAATTCTGAAGCGGTTTTTGGCCCTTTTTAATGCTAGAATAACTAAATCCTGTATTATTATTCAGACAAATGATGGATTTGTTGATTGATGAATAATAAAAGTCAAAATATTGTTCATACACCTTTATTTTAAAAAAAAATCCGCAAACTTTTTGAATTTTTTTTTTGCCTGTCGGGTTTTGTCTCCCGGGCCGGGACCCATTATGCCGTACTAGATGGCAAATCTATTTGGACCATCATCACTTCGTCGCAGAATTCTGAAATATAAATAAAACCGTATCAACATCTAGAAATTACTTTTAAAATCAATATATTCACCATGTAAAATTTCATGTTTTTGCTGCACAAAACCAACCAAGTTCAACCACCTCGTACAAACTGTTCAACATTTACTCAGTTGTCGCCTTCAAGCACTCGAGTTCTCTGAGTGGCGAATTTCCTGCCGTCTGAGTAATCTTTCCGCTGATTTCTGAGTCCATTAAGATCAGCCGTCGGCTGCTTCATACATGTGGCGACGTCTGAGTAAAAGGTAGCCGGGCTCTGAGTATTTCAAATTTAGCGAGAATTCGCATACTGAGAACAATAGCGTTTTGACAACCTATATTGTCACAATACAAATTTTGTCATCATACACCATCAACTTAGCCAACACAGCATGTGGTTCAAAGTAACCCAGCAGTGTTGGCAGTTTATTCTGAGAGGATATATCAGAATCCGATATCCCAGCAAATGTAAAATCGCATTAAAATGATAACTTAAGTAATTAAAATCGGTACTGGAAATCGTAATTCCAACTAACGCAAGTAACAGGTCGTAAAAATTGTTATGAAGTCCGCCATGTTTTCAGATTTTGAAGACGATTTTGTTCCTTTGCTTTCTCCCGCGTGTGTCATGTGAGAGAACAGCTTTGTTGTTCTCTCTGCGACCAGCAGTGCAAACAGATTGCTAAAAATCAGAAGGTATATTTGCAATAATTGCCCAATAACAGAGGTAGTATACATTGTCGCTGGCAACGGTTCGCATGCATTGAGAGAAAAAACTTGTGCTTTCTTGCATTCTTTCAGTTTCAGCCAGAAGTTGAAAATATGTACGTACATATATTGCCTCCACTTTGATGGGTAAATGCTATTTTTTCGAGTTTCATACGATCATTCTATAATGTATACGAGACGTATAACAAAGTTGTTGAGAAATATACCTGCAAAAATGTTTGCTGGGAAGATATAAGAACTGATTCTGAGTTTGGGAACCAGTTAGCGACAAGATGATAATCGCAATAGAATTAAGTAATTGTATAAAGACTTGACCAAGGAAATAAATGAAGTTGAACTCAATTCCAACGCAAACCTGCGTTGATTACTCATACATACAAGCAGGGTGCAACGAGCGAGGTGGTTAGACCAAGTCGAGCGTGATCTGGCGAATTTGGGATGTCCGAGAAAGCGGAGAATTATGTTTAAATATGCAATCAGTTTTTCTCTACCTGCTCAAGCTTTGTTTGTAGATTATTTTTTAGAATATTTTTTAAAGTTTATGATGATATTTAAAAAACATCTGTAAAATGTTCAAATGCAAATTTCAAATTAATATTTTTTTTTAATTTTCAAGATTTATGTTTTTTTTCCGAAATGATAAACGATAACCATATTCTACATTGTACTGATTTCTATCCTTTAAGTTTTAATTTTCACGTTAGTTTTATGTAGTTGTAATGGCTTGGAATGGCAACTGCAGCACTTGTGTAGAATCATACAATTTTTTTTAACCAATTTGTAAAACAGTCGGACTAACATTGTTCAAGTTATTGCCGAAACAATGGTTTTTGCCGATTCGCTAGAATAAGCAGCGCTTAGTCACCTCTTAGAGTTGACCGATTGAGCTCATTGACACTTAAGGTTTGAAATCGGTAACATTCATTTTTTTTGTGGAAAAAGATAATGTTTCCAAAAACAAAAACAACTTTTTCAACCCGTGGATAAAAATGAGTTAAAAAAATCTTAGAGCTCTGAAAAAACTTCCAAATTATTTTTGCCTACCTACAAATAAAACCAAAATCAAGTTAAACATAGACTTTTTTATTAATTACTTATTTAAACAATCGACTATTAAAGCTGAAAGTTTGAATATTTAATCCTATATTAAAGCTTTCGAGAAATGGATAAGAAGGTAATAAAAATATGTACCAACCGTCCAACTTTTTTGTTTTCCTCTCAACTCTTCCACAAATTATTATCTGTTATCACAATATTCTTAAATTAATCCCGTATTCAGCAGCCATCACCAGGGACGCCACATATCCCCTCCGGTATTGTTTTTGGGGTCCTGCTCTTCCTCGTTGCTACTATCGCTATCACTCGAGTCTTCGCTTTCTTGATTCAGCTTCCTACGCTTGGCAGCACGAGTCGCTTCGTATTCCGCACTTTTGGCCAAGTCCCGCTGATGCAGCTGAATGCGATCGATCAGCTTATGACTCGGACGGAATGCGGACACCCGTTGACTGTCTTCCGGTGTCGGAGGTGTGGGGAATGCAGTCAGGAACTTCTCCATAAGAATGTTGGGTCTCTTCTTCAACAGCGGTGTCTTCTGATCATCTTTCGTGCTGTCCTGGTCTTCCGATACTGGACTCGGAGGAGGACTTGGGTCATAGGATTGTTTCTCCTGACTACTGATGGGTTTGAATTGGTTTTGGCTTCTGAGCGAGGACAACACGGTGGGTGCTGTCGATAGTCTTGGGAAGAATGGCATTCCGTTGACACTGTTCTGTGGCATGATGAAGGCGAGTTCTCCACTGGGAAGCAGCGATGGGATGAGCGATACGCCGTCCATTGCCAATCGTCCATTGTTGTTGATTTCGTCAGCTGCCCGTCCGAAAATGTTCCCGAAAGGACCAGCCAGGCCGGCAGGTTGTCCAGGAAACCGTTGATACCGGAGGTAAGATTTGAGATGACCGGTTATTCGTTGTTTTAGCCCTGCGTCAACGTTGGAAACCGAACCGAGATATTTTTCGATCTCGTCTACGCATTCGTTGAACCCGCTTTTGAACTTGTCGACCACCGTGGGATCGACGGCCATTGCCACTGCCAGTTTGCGTCTTTCCATGTCCTGTAGGTGTTTCACTGTCAAATCAAGTATGTCAGCTTTCTCCAGCTTCGAGTGGCGAATCGGCTAAAAGATTCAAAAAGAGTGTTATAATCACGTGTGGTGTGAATGTATCCGAAGATCAAAACTTACATCCTTCTTCATTGCATCCAGAAGAAGAGCTTTGAGATCGTTCAAATAGTTGTTGATACGGGCTCTGCGTTTCTTCTCCATTATTGGCTTGTTGGTCTGAAATAAAAAGAAAATATGTGATTGAAATTAGATTCAACAAAACAAAACAACCGAAATTTAAAAAACTCTAAAAACAAAAAAAAATAAAAATGTTAAAAAGGACAAAAATTACCAAAATGACAAAAATGACAAAAATGACCAAAATGACAAAAATGACAAAAATGACAAAAATGACAAAAATGACAAAAATGACAAAAATGACAAAAATGACAAAAATGACAAAAATGACAAAAATGACAAAAATGACAAAAATGACAAAAATGACAAAAATGACAAAAATGACAAAAATGACAAAAATGACAAAAATGACAAAAATGACAAAAATGACAAAAATGACAAAAATGACAAAAATGACAAAAATGACAAAAATGACAAAAATGACAAAAATGACAAAAATGACAAAAATGACAAAAATGACAAAAATGACAAAAATGACAAAAATGACAAAAATGACAAAAATGACAAAAATGACAAAAATGACAAAAATGACAAAAATGACAAAAATGACAAAAATGACAAAAATGACAAAAATGACAAAAATGACAAAAATGCCAAAAATGACAAAAATTACAAAAATTACAAAAATTACAAAAATTACAAAAATGACAAAAAAGACAAAAAAGACAAAAAAGACAAAAAAGACAAAAAAGACAAAAATGACAAAAATGACAAAATTGACAATAATGTCAAAAATGACCAAAAAGACCAAAATGACAAAAATGACAAAAATGACAAAAATGACAAAAATGACAAAAATGACAAAAATGACAAAAATGACAAAAATGACAAAAATGAAAAAAAATGACAAAAATGACAAAAATGACAAAAATGACAAAAATGACAAAAATGACAAAAAATGACAAAAATGACAAAAATGACAAAAATGACAAAAATGACAAAAATGACAAAAATGACAAAAATGACAAAAATGACAAAAATGTCAAAAATTACAAAAATTACAAAAATTACAAAAATGACAAAAATTACAAAAATTACAAAAATTACAAAAATTACAAAAATTACAAAAATTACAAAAATTACAAAAATTACAAAAATTACAAAAATTACAAAAATTACAAAAATTACAAAAATTACAAAAATTACAAAAATTACAAAAATTACAAAAATTACAAAAATTACAAAAATTACAAAAATTACAAAAATTACAAAAATTACAAAAATTACAAAAATTACAAAAATTACAAAAATTACAAAAATTACAAAAATTACAAAAATTACAAAAATTACAAAAATTACAAAAATTACAAAAATTACAAAAATTACAAAAATTACAAAAATTACAAAAATTACAAAAATTACAAAAATTACAAAAATTACAAAAATTACAAAAATTACAAAAAATACAAAAATTACAAAAATTACAAAAATTACAAAAATTACAAAAATAACAAAAATTACAAAAATGACAAAAATGACAAAAATTACAAAAATGACAAAAATGACAAAAATGACAAAAATGACAAAAATGATAAAAATGACAAAAATGACAAAAATGACAAAAATGACAAAAATGACAAAAATGACAAAAATGACAAAAATGACAAAAATGACAAAAATGACAAAAATGACAAAAATTACAAAAATGACAAAAATTACAAAAATTACAAAAATTACAAAAATTTCAAAAATTACAAAAATTACAAAAATTACAAAAATTACAAAAATTACAAAAATTACAAAAATTACAAAAATTACAAAAATTACAAAAATTACAAAAATTACAAAAATTACAAAAATGACAAAAATTACAAAAATTACAAAAATTACAAAAATTACAAAAATTACAAAAATTACAAAAATGACAAAAATTACAAAAATTACAAAAATTACAAAAATTACAAAAATTACAAAAATTACAAAAATTACAAAAATTACAAAAATTACAAAAATGACAAAAATTACAAAAATTACTTAAATTACAAAAATGACAAAAATGACAAAAATGACAAAAATGACAAAAATGACAAAAATGACAGAAATGACAAAAATGACAAAAATGACAAAAATGACAAAAATGACAAAAATGGCAAAAATTACAAAAATGACAAAAATGACAAAAACGACAAAAATGACAAAAATTACAAAAATTACAAAAATGACAAAAATGACAAAAATGACAAAAATGACAAAAATGACAAAAATGACAAAAATGACAAAAATGACAAAAATGACAAAAATGACAAAAATGACAAAAATGACAAAAATGACAAAAATGACAAAAATGACAAAAATGACAAAAATGACAAAAATGACAAAAATGACAAAAATGACAAAAATGACAAAAATGACAAAAATGACAAAAATGACAAAAATGACAAAAATGACAAAAATGACAAAAATGACAACAATGACAAAAATGACAAAAATGACAAAAATGCCAAAATGACAAAAATGACAAAAACGACAAAAATGACAAAAATGACAAAAATGACATAAATAAGGATATATATTTTCGCCACTTATGCTCTTCTTTTCCCCATTTAGAGATTTTCGAGGGTTAAAAAATCAAAACCTGGCATTCTCAATCCTGTCCGATTGAACATTTTTTTTCATAAAGGGTTAAAATTTTCAAGCACTGAAGACTGCCGAGAAGTATACTATCGGGCTCATCAACCAGAATCTTTCTACAAAACTTCCAGAAATGAAATTCTGTTACCATACTTCAAGAAGCACAATTTTTCCGTTCGATTTTGATAGGATTTGGAATCTTACAATTTTCAAAAAAAAATCCATGATATGGTATTTCGCGAGCAACGTCCCGCTGGTGTCCAAAATCATGAATCTTCTCATCACGTTAAAGCTCCACATAACTAATTTCCAAATACTCAATTATCCTCGTGCCGTTCTTAAGCCTACTCCTATTCTGATACCTGATGCCTGAAAAATCCATAAATTTCATGATTCTCTTCAAAAATATTTGGTATCTTGGATTTTGTTACTAGCCTAAATTAAGGCGATTTCTTGCAGTACCCTTCAATTTATATTCGAACAGAAATTTATTTACTTTTCACTGATCGCAAACCGTTGGGTTCTTTCAATGATTTTTTTATTCACTTCCAATCACTGTGATCAATCTCGAAGTAAGTTCTGAAAATCCTCCCACATCCTAAATGGTCGATAACTAAGCACTTTTTAAATGTTGTTATTATGCACTATCACGTGTCACACTAAACACACCTTTCGTATTTCCGCTTTTATCCTTCGGAGATAATTTTCTGCATCACGATCATCTCCTCCTACACCGCCCCCGTGGGCATCCGGATGTCCTTGATGAGCCATCAAATCCTATTCGATTGATCGAATCCTTTCACCTGAGTAGATATATCCGTTATTTACTCGCGATCGCCACCAACGCACTACGCTACACGACTACGTTTTTCGAACCTTCACCGAGTACTTCCGAACCAGAAATGATTGCACCGGAATCTAACCGTTCCCATCGATCTGGTGTGGTCGGGTGTGATGTTATTTGATCAAAACATCTTGCCTTCCCACTCCCTGTCCTGCTCCTGGACGTGGGCCATACGCAATTCCACATGCTTATGCTTGGTGGTTCTTTCTCATGTGACGACGACAGTCATATCATTATAACAATTTATTCCCCCTTCTGCTCTACAAATTTTTCCCACTAAGGGGTCCCAAATTCCCACGGTTGTTCTGCTCTGTTCCGTTCTGTTCTGTGCGCTCGTTGGTGTGTGGTGGCGCACCAGAACTAGGGTGTCCCTTCACGTGAACGTGAAACCTCTAGCATAGCATAGCATCGCGCTCAGTGATATGTGTGTGCGGTGCGGCTACTGCGTATAATAAATTTGACTTTCCTTCTCACCAAAACCGTATCTATAGGTATGCAAGAAGGAACAAAGAAAAAAACAAGGAAACCCATGCGTCCAACCCTGCCACTTTCCTCGTGGTCGTTCGTCGTCATCACCGTCTTCGATGGATTTGATCTGTTTTTCCCACGCTAGAACGGAACCCGAAAAAGAGGGAAACAAACGGAACACAGTATAGCGCATAATAGACTCAAAGAGCATACGTACGTAGTACAAAAACTTGCACATGTCGATGGCGGTTTTATAAAAATTTAGGAATTTCTGTCATGTTGTTTATTTCATCTATTTTTTTTGCTTCGATTATAGTCGTTTTACCATCTTTATGGCATTTGCGACCTTTTATCAACGTTGCAGTTGGCGGAGAGTTATTGAATAACTTATCCGGTACAATTGTGTTCAATGATTACGCTTGGGTTGGAATTAACGGACATCGGCTCAGGAGGCAACTGACTTGCTTACTGAGCTATATCACATATGTATGAGTAGTAAAAATATATTTTCTACCCATCTATGCTCGGCCGGGCCCACTGTGCAGTACTGGAACTGAAACACAGAGAGGAAGTAACGTGGACAACAGAACCATACGCTTATTTGCTCAAAAGTAGTGTGCTCCTGGATACCGATCCTTAGTTATTCCTTCTCAAGTGGATGGGACAAAGTTATTTCACTCAGAAATAAAAAATTTTGGCATACAAATCTTCTATTTTTTTACTGTCAAAAAAAGTTTCACATCATCTGCGTAAATCAGTACGAAAACATCCGAAAGAGAGTCCGGCAAATTGTTCATCAGAAGAATCAAAAGCAAAGGTCCCAAGTGATTGCCTTGAGGCACTACGGAAAACGCTTGAAAGGCTGAAAAGCACACAGTATACTGTTGTCTATCCGCCAGATAAGACTTGATCTAAGGTAAGATGTTTCCTCCAATATCAATTAGCACTGATGCATCCGAAATTTTGTTGATTCCTGATACATCAAAGGCCTTCGAAATGTCGGTGTGGATGCAGCCCACTTGGAATCCTTGACCAATCCAATCTAATACGCAAGTGGTGAATTCGCAAAGATTTGTGACCACCGATCTTTTTCTGAAGAATCCGTGCTGATGGGGCGAAATTCTATTCTCTACCGCTGGGGCAAAGTTGATATTGCTACACCCCAGCAATTTTTTTGCAATATATCTAGATCCCTTTTTGTGGATGGGAGTAACTCGCGACCAGGCTTCCGAAAAGTACAGCTTTGCCTTGACAGCCTTTTTCTTGTCAAACAAACTGTCTCGGTTTTCCTCACCACTCGGTTCGCTGCTGTACCGTCGGTAACGAATCGTAATGCTTCGGCTACATCGCACACGTGCGAGAACCCAGGCTGTATCTGAACAATCTGCTCAAAGCATGCGTTGCCGAAAGTGTTGTGCTTTAGGCTGTAGCGAACCCAACCGACAGTTCGGTTTTCATCCCCCCATCCTCCTGTTTAGAAAATAATTTCATCCTAACTGTCGGCTGCAGGGCGTGACAGTTTTTGCAGGACCGTCACGGGTGACTGTAGTGCCCATATCGTACCCATGCCCGATCGTATGCGCTGCTGCTCGGATCGAATAGATCGAACGAGCCATATATTCACACCGAGCAGCAGCATACGACCGAGGCGTAACGCGATGTGTGGTGCCGGTGCAGGTTAGGCGGAAAGGGGTGGGGAGGGTGATTGGGGTGATCACCACCCGCAGTAGATTCAAGCAAAGGGAAAATACGTTCGTTCGAAATTAACTCGGCTCGAGCGAATCTCGGCTACAGTCGGACGGAGTGAGTAGTACTGTCATGCGAAATTCAACGCATTGAAAACTGTCACGAAGATTTTCCCAAAACTGTCACGAAGCTTAAAAAACTTTCATACCCACGAACAAACTCTCGCATGAGGTAAAACAAGCCATCGCTGTACATCGCCCGACCGCTCCTTTTAAAACTGTCGGGGAAAAAATATTCGGGAAGCTTTCATCGAGGTGCATGTGCGACTTTCGCAAGAGTACTGTCGTTCGCCAGTACTTTTCGGAAGCCTGCTCGCGACAATTTCCAAATAAACGGGAAAAATCATGAATGTAACGATGAATTAAACAGTAGAGCCAAAGAACGTGCCAATTCATTGTAGCTAGCCTTTATTAAAACCTCCATAAAATCCTTTAAAAAAAGTTAAATTTTCAAAGATTTTATGGAGAAAAAAATCATTATCCTCATATACATAGCTTAAACCCGCATCCATCCTAGAATTTTTTTTACCCGTTATCTATAGTCCCTGGAGTGTCAATTGGACACTCCTGACTAAACCCAATATCTGACTCTTGTTTCTCAACCAATTTTAATAATTTATTTATAGTTTTGTTGGATACCTCGTAATGTAACTCAAATATGTTTT
This sequence comes from Uranotaenia lowii, assembly GCF_029784155.1. Taxonomy (NCBI): domain Eukaryota; kingdom Metazoa; phylum Arthropoda; class Insecta; order Diptera; family Culicidae; genus Uranotaenia; species Uranotaenia lowii. The sequence continues at coordinate 431,758,930 of NC_073692.1, forward strand.
TCAGACAATACTCAGTTACAACACTTCAGTTTTCTGTTATCATCAAAGTAAAAAAAACATTCTTCGGAAAAAAGACTGTAGATCAGCAGCTTAAAAAACATTTCACTTGGTGTCCTACAAAGCTGAAGTTTTAGGCTATACGTTAAAAGATACATTGTTTTCTATATTTTCTAAGATCACGACCACATGATGTAAAAAAGTGGTGTAATACCGTACTTTTCAATCAATGAACCGTTTAATTTGTTTTAGTAACATCAGATAAATTTCGAAAAAAGGATTGTAAAGTTGACGTAAATTGGTACATTTTTTAAATTTTAGTAGCTATTTCTCGAAACTTTTGTCAATTTGCAATTTCTCCGATTTTCTTGCATTTTAATTCAACTTGCCACTGGATTTTTAGTATATTAAAGCCTCTTGGACAAAAAAAATATACTCACCAGAAAAGAAATTTTATACCGATTCTAGTGATGTAATGAAATAAGCACTAAGATACTTTACTTAAAAAAATTCCAAAAATACATCCTAATGTGCAATGTATAGTTTCTAGCTTCAGTTTTCTTGGACATTAAGTTAATTTTTTTTTTTTGCATTCCTCGGCTAATCTACAGTCTTTTTTCCGAAGCATGTTTCTTTCGTTTTTTTTTCTCAACTTATATTTACAAAATTAATGGTTTTGAATAACTCTTAATGTAAATTATTAGAGAAACCTGAAATATCGAAGAAAGAAAGAACATAAGCGGTGAATGTCATGAATTTTTCGAAAAAGATACAATGGCACATCGACGGAAATTGAACCCGCAATTTCCGCTTAAGTACAGTGAACGTGGAAAACTGTACAAGACGCACCAGCGGGATATGATGGCCCATGCTATTATTGAAAAAAAAACCCCAACTTATGGCTACGAATGATGTTTTTCTCCATTTTTGTTGCGGCAAACAAGCTTCTTTGTCATTTCTTAGGTGAAAATTTTATAAAAAGACTTAAATTCTTAAAAACAGAAGGAAAAATCGAATCTACGTGAAACTCGTATTTACAACTCCTTAAAAGACAATGCCATTGGATAATAATATTAATAAGACCTTTTAACCTTGGGAATCAATGCCCTTGAAGTCTTAAAAGAAATCTTAGGTATGTAATGTATTTGTTATGTTCTTTTTCTGTATTGTTCTTTTTTTTTCAATCGTGTGCCCCTCCGGATGTCTATATTTTTTTTTTTTACATTTAATTTATCGGCTTTTTCGGTGAAAAGTTATTTCCTTTTTAGTAGGGACATCGGCCATCTTAAGATAATGACATTTTTAATAGATGGATAGAAAGTCAAAAGAAATGAAAGATGGTGAAAATGAGCGAATAGAAGTTATTTAGAAGCATTAACATCACATATCAAATTTTGTTCAGCACGGGCCAAGTACTATGAAGTGGTAGATATAGATAGATTTGCATCTACCTCCACACATTAGAAGGCCAAGCGTGGTTCGCCCCACAAGCGGGAAAACTTTCAGTGCGAACGAACAAAAAGTCCAATACAGAAGCTCATTGACGAAATTTTTTGGACAGCATCGAGAAAAATCCAGGAGAGTCCCAGTGGGAGACTTAAAAACAGCTGGAAATCAACTAGTCGATCAAATTTCATATGGTTAATCGTTTAAGAAGTTCTAAAGGGTTTAACAGTGAGCTTACATTTTAATAATTATTGATTCCATGAAGCTATGGAATGTGAGAAGTTTTATCAAGCGCAATTCGGAAATTTCTATGAGAAAAATGATAAAAAAAGATAAACTTTTCTGACTGGTTCATCAAGCTGACTAATAAACAGTCCTGACTTAACTTTAACAAGTTATAAAGGCTGCCCACCGGAAAAATAAACAAAATACGGTGGTCAAATCGTGCGCAAAATATTTGGATCGTTAGCTGGGAGAAATTTGGAAAAATAGACAGAAATAGACAGCAAAACAAACTCTTTAGCGAACACTTGCCAGGTTTCCAGCCAAAAACTTTTCGTTGATGTTCCAGAGATAAACAAGGAGGAAAAATTTAAAAGTTTGATGTCTTACTTAACCCTTCATTTCATGATTTTTTATTTTTCCTTAAAAATCATTTTTAACACTTGGAAATGATTAGTACATCAAGAAAAAAAATTAAAATAAAATACGATTTTTCAATTTTTCCATACATTAATTGTTGCAAATTTGTTACTTTATGAAACGAAGGGTTAAGGAGGCTGATGATCTGCTGAAGCTGCGATTTAGTCGGTGTTTCATAATGATTGGCATGATGAATGGCTGAATATACAAAAATGACTGCCTCCAAAGGCGACCGTTTTCTCAGAATAGCACTCAAATAGGTCTGACAATGTGTATACTCTATATCGGCTGGATCTGGAACCGTGCCATTACGCAAAAACTGTGGTGGAGTGATAAAAAATCAAATATGTTGTTTTTGTGCCAAAGGAGGACAATCGACAAAATTTGTCATAACTTCTACCAAGTTTAAAATTTGAGCAATTTTGAAGGTCAAGCTTCAGGGAACAGAAAACGTTATCAAAATTAGCCCTAATTTTGAAAAGAGTGTTTTATGGTACACATTATAGATGGCGCACGTCAATGGCACAGAACATTAGATTTGATCTCGTAATGTAACTCAAACATGTTTCTCCGACACTATCCAGCTACCAAAAGATTTCAAATTGGTTCCTACCACCCCCTAGGGGGTGTTGAGAGTCTACAAGGGGACGGTGAATCAGCCTGAAATACCGATATTTGTTGTATTTCTATACTAACTTGCTCGAAAATTCTCGTAGCGAGGCAGTGAGCCCTTAAATATCGAGATAGGGGGCAATGAGTCAAAAAAGTTTGAAAACCACCTGCTACAATAATAAATTTTCAAGTTATTCAGAGCATAAGAAAAAACATACTTCGGAAAAAGACGATAGGCCAGCTACCAAATGCTCAGAAAAAGTGGTGTAAAAAAACGGTATCTGTGTAGCCCATAGTTGCAAGAGTGACACGCTCCTCCATCGTACTTCTATACACGCCAACACACGACGGTTAAACTCTCGTGTCATGTCGTGAGCCGTCGTCTCGCCAGACCACGTACGATCTTGAGTGAGGATGGGTGCGTGTCTCCCGTTCAGCCAGCGTAGAGCGAACTTCAAGTTACACAGTATCTTCTATTGATAAAAGAAGAAAAAATCCTATTTAGAATACATATTTGGATATCAGAGTATAAACACTTTTTGGCAATTTGGGAATCTAATAAAAAACAATTGACAACAGTCAAGATTCTTGTCGACAGTTCGGATTTCGGCAGCTAGGCTTCGCCGCCACGATTTTCTGGGTCTGCCTCTTCTTCGATGTCCTTCTGGATTCCATTTAAGCGCCTCTCTGCAAATCTCGTTTTCATCTCTTCGCAGCATGTGCCCAATCCATCTCCACTTAAGTTCCCGAATCACGATTTCTAGCGCCCTTTGATGACACCGGCGATGTAGTTCCTCATTTGAGATCCAGATGCAAGGCCACCAAGCGCGGATGATATTCTGCAGGCAGTGGTTTACAAATACTTGCAGTTTTTGCGTCGCACTGCATATGTGCACTAAGTTTCGCACCCGTACAGCAAAACGGATTTGACGTTTGAGTTGAATATTCGGATTTTCGTTCGTAGAGAGAACTAGCGTGATCGCCAGATGTTTCGAAGACTCGCAAACGCAAATCGGGCCTTTCTGATCCGGGTTTCGATGTCTTTCCTGGTACCACCATCAGGCGTTATCTGGCTACCAAGATACTGGAAGCACTCCACTTTCTCAACTTGTTGCCCAGCTACCATGAAACTGGAGGGGTTTCTTGTGTTGATCTCCATCGACTTGGTCTTTCCGACATTGACTTTGAGACCTGCTGCCTTGGAACTTTCGGTGCGGTCGTCGAGTTTGCTCTGCATTTCCAGTTGTGTTTGGGCGAGCAAAACAATATCGTCAGCCAGGTCAAGGTCGTTCAGTTGCTCCATTGTTGAAAGATTCCACGGCAGTCCTCGGTTCGGTGCACAGTCGATCGATCCTGTCAGAATCTCATCTATTATAATTAGAAAGAGTAGCGGTGATAAGATACATCCTTGTCTCACTCCAGCAGCTACCGGGTTTGGATCGGACAAGACGCTAGAGAAGACTGAAATTTGAGCCAGAATATACTAGAAATTTAACATACAACTCACTAAACTTAAAAAAAAAAAATCAAATTTTTCCAAGTGAACGCACGATTTTAATTCTTAAGAATATATTGAAAGTTTGTTGCAACATTAGAATCATAAAACATAATAAAATTATAAATTTCTGAAGCATTTTTTTTTATTTCAATAATTCAACACGCCCTTCTCGGGCTACTGCAATGATAATATACAGCGAAATTCGAGCCGGGGCTAAGCAGCAACAAGGCTACCAAACCAAACCAATCGAAGCGCAGCTGACCCAAACACTAACACCGCACAAGAAAGACTTAATGCAACGACAAGGCTTCATTCATCTTGCCGAACGAACGAACGATCATCGATCAAGAAGAGGGGTGGGATTTGGGATTACCAGAACCAGAAGGAGACGCGGCCGGCACCCTTAACACATACTTATACATCTGTAGCGTAGCGCACCGTTTTCACTTGGCACAGGCAGGATGTAAACAATCATATTGAGACAAGCGAAAAAAAATTCCCATAACAAAGCGAGAAGGGGGAGACGATTTTTTTTTTTTCAGAAAACCTCTTGAGGTGAGTAATCCAACACCCGGAACTTTTTTTTTTAATAATTGTCAATTTTTCTAAACATAAGTGAATAATTTTCAAAAAAAAAATTAAAAAGTATTTTTGAACATTAAAAAAACCTAAACATAAAACAGTTTTTTTTAAATAATTATTCTTTTCCTCACTTGAGTAAAGTAATTCAGGGATGTTGTGAAGGACTTCCAATTGAGGACACGTTGAGAGAAAAATGAACCTGCGAGAGGGTCCTCTTGATCAGCTTCCTGGGCCAGTTTGGTGTCGGTGGGAACAGATTTGTACGGATCATAAATCTAAGGAGTTTGGTGCTATAGCCTTATCCGGTTTGGCCATCTGGGAAATTCGAAGGTGTTGAGCGTCTTTTAAACGCTGTGTGAAGAAAACAAATCAATTCGATCGTGAGATTATGATTCTAAATTAAAATTATATTGTGTAAAAGTAATATTCTTAAGCTGTCCTTGTGTCCTTTTAATACAGATTGCAGTTATTGAAAATTTCATACACTTACACCTCGAATTCAGAATACAACAGTTAGCATAAAATATTCAAAATTCACAGTTAATTCATAATTCGAACTTCATGGTAAAAAGTATAGACTTTTTGGAAACTTTAGAACAGAATCTTTTGAATCTCTTTGATTTTTTTTCTTAAGTGAAATAATTTTTTAATTATATGCTCAAAATGGTCACAGGACGTCAGGTTTGTCCTTCATCCTTCATATCCTTCCAGTTTTTTTTTTCTATAATGTTTTGCTGAGCATGGGAAACAGTAAACCGAGCATAAAATGAACTCTGTTATGTTGAAGTGAGTGTGGGAATTTTTCTTTACCCTCTCCTACGTGTTTTTTTCTCTAGCTACGGTCTTGCACGGCCTATGCGTGGTTGATGATTCGCCCCTATACCTACATATGTTTGTAAATAGAAACATATCAAACAGAGGGGACGGGGTCCTTACCTGAAGACAACGTATGAGTTTGTTTTTCTCGCTATAGCGCGTTTTATTGAAATTTTTCGTTAAAAATTAAAAATATAAACTGTGGCAAGTTTTCAGCCTGAATAACTAAAAAACGAACACACACACATATAGGATCTCAGTGAAACTTCATGTTTCTTTGAAGAGATCTAAATTCTACTTAAGACTAAAGCGTACATCTTTCAAGGATATAATGGCTAGCATCTTACTAATGCTAACACCACCAGCCCACAGAAAGAGTACTATGTATGCCGTGACCGAGACTCGATCTCATGACCTCTGGCTTAGAAGACTTAAACGCTATCCTCTAGGCCACGGTCGGCGGCACAACTAGACGTTTTTAATCTAAAACTTCAGGTCTAATTATAAATTTGGAATCGATCGAAGTTTAGTTTTGAGATTGAGGAAACGATCTCAGAACGTGATTGACGAAACAACTACTTTCAGGAATTATGGTGTCAATGGTTGCAAAATTTAAATTAAAATTGCAACATTAAATAGAACAATCAAACAAATTAAACAAACCTCGCAAACGATTTGTTTTATAACATTCAATCGTTTTTTTTTCTTTATTGTTTTATTAACGCTACATCTGTGGTTACATTATATTGACAGCGTACACTTTTTCCATTTAAAATTCTCTTGTTTCTCATCCGTTTTTTTCAAAATTTATAGTGTTGAAAAGCTTGTGAGTTGACCCAAATATAATTGTCATACAATATTGAGCTACATTCATTAACTTTAAAGTTATTCAAAGTCAAAGAAATTTTGTTTTGAAAAAACATGCTTCGGAAAAAGGCTATAAATCATGATTTAACTGCAGTTATTAAGTGCTCTAAAAAAAATTACATAATGCTTAAGTAAGCTGAAGTTGCACAAATTGAAATATTTTCAAATTTTTTTCTAAGATCGTGGCCACAAAAAATAGTATTAAAAAGTGGTATAAGCCGTACTTTTTTATCAATCAACCACCAAAGCTGTTTCAGTCACAGTAGAAAAATTTAAAAATTGAAATGGAAAGAAGGCGTAATTTGTCACATTTCGGCATCTTTAGATTTTTAAAATACGTAACACATAATTATTTACGACTAATTCAAATGTAACTGTTTTTCGAAATTTTTATCAATCTGCATTTTCTGAACCTATTCTAACACCTAAATTTGGCTTTGCACTGGATTTTGAGTCAATTAGTTGCCAGTTATGTGACTTATCAGGCAATTATGATTTTTTTTTGTCTTTCAATACTTTTATCAAATCAAAAATAATCAATTCATTTCTTTGTAGGTTTTTTTTAGTGAAAAGTCAAAGGTTCAATTTTGTTGGATGATTCGAAGGGGTAGAAATTGCATTTCACAAAAAGTTGTTTTTTTAAAGGCTGCGAAATTTTCCATTTTCGCTGTTACTTTATTTATGATTCGTGCATTTCTGATCAGTGTATGAGTCTTTTAAGCAAAGGCTGTTGTGCAAATTGTCTATTGTTTTGGCGCTAATTGCATATTCAAAGGCGCTGATTGCCTTCACAGTTTATTAAGACGTCTGGCAGAATCTTTTCTTTGAACCGGATATATAACTAAGCCTGTGATATAACTATCTAAGTTGATGTATTTTATTTATAAAAAAGTTTGTTTATAACGGGATATAATGATTGAAATCGATTCGTGATTAAATGTTCATCCATTGTTTGGAAAATTCAACAAAGGAGGTGAATCTGAAGTATCGTGCAACGAATGCACGAACACAAGATCTTTTATCTGATAAAATGTCTTTCAAGTAAAAAAGATTAGGTACATTCCGTAAAATTTCACAAAAAAAGAGAAGGGGAGAGTGAGGATAATTGATCCTTTCAGCTCCTTTTTTTTCAGCTTTCGTTAGAATTCTAAAGAAAAAATACGAAAATATGGGTGCCCCTGGATTTATGCTTACCGCTAACGTTTCTTCGAATAAAAGCACATGGGTGACCAAAAAGGTAAATAATAAATTTGGATCAATCAAAACTAGAATATTTCTTGAGGCGAAAAAAGAATTTTGAATCAATAGGTGAAAGTTTGAATAAACACATTCTTTTGTTTGTTTACGATATTCAACCCTCTCTTTTCACGTGGTTTTCTAAAATCGGCATAAAACCAAAGTCAACCAATATTTCAACTTAGTTTTGGTGCAGAATGTTTCAAACATGTAGATCTAACAAACCATACTAATTTCAACTGTTGGACAAGCAGTTGTCAAAAGCTACAGCTAAGATAAACTTTAAAAAATAACTGGAAATGGACCTATTTTTCAAAAAATTATCATTCCAGTAGCCTCGGAACTAATTGTTTTCTATGTTTTTCGATATAAAAAAAAACCGTCAGCAGTTTGATTTAAGGGTGGATTGAATTTTAGAGAAAAATCCCAAGTTAGGAAGCAGAGATGAAATATAGACCCCGTGTAAAGGCGAGATTGGGAAAAAACGACGAAAAATCGACAAAAATGTTTGTTTAGTTTACCTTTCATAAGTACAAGTAGAAATTTCTCGATTTTAACAAAAATGATATGTAGTTATGAAGCAGTGTTTATATGTTTCAAAAATAAGGAAAAGGTTAAATACTACAACCGAAAGAGTACTGGAAATGAAGTTCATTTGCCAATTTTGGATATTTATCAATTTTGGTCATTTCGTTTTTTTTAAATTTTTGTCATTATTTATTTATTTATGTCAATGTAGCCTTTCTTTAATTTTATTTTTTGTCATTTTTATGATTTTTAGTCATTTTTGCCCTTTTTTAAAATTTTTGTAGTTTTTTTTTTTAAATTTTTTTGCCATTTTTGTTATTTTTGTCATATTTGTTAGTTTTAACGATTTTCATTTATTTTAGTTGTATCTGTAATTTTATGTCGTTTTTGACATTTTTGTCATTCATGTCATTTATGTCATCAAAGTTAATTATGTCATGTTTACCATTTTTGTAGGTTTTGTCATTTTTGTAATTTGTTTCATTTTTTGTCATTTTTATCATTTATTCCGGTTTTGCCTATTTCTATCGTTCTTATAAATTCTGTCTTTTTTGTTATTTTTGGCATTTTTGGCTTTTTGATTATTTATGTAATTCTTGTAAATTTTGTCATTTTTACTGATTTGACATTCTTGTCGACAGTAATGATCGTTTCTGTAAATTTTATCATTTCACAAAAATAACAGAAACTTAATTCGGATTTCAAATTCAAAATTCTTTCTAAAATTTATGTTTAAAAGTTTATATTTCTCAATTCCTACGAGTGACAACAATTTGGAATCCTGTAAAATACGTATTTGGAATTAATATTTAGACTCAAGATCCTCAGTTCAGATTTATAACTAACAAGTTCCATTTGTATAGCAAAAGATTTAAGGCCCTCAGAGCCAAGTAAGGGGTATAAGTGGATAAATGATCAATTTTAAGTTAATTATGCCAAACTGTATTTGATGTTTTCCAGATTTTTTAATTTTTTTCCGTACTTTAACATTTTACAGAAAAATATAGATTAAAAAAAAATGTGGGAAATAGCAAAACACAGCAACTTAAAAGCGTGTTTTCTCGAGCTGTTAAGCACTTATACCTCTTTGGCTACAAGGGCCTCATTTGGCTTTCGAAATTGATAGTTCAGATTTTGAATCAAGAATTATAAATCATAGTTGGAATGTATAATCGTAGATAATAAAAAATCCATAATCAGAATTTGAACATCATTCATATCGTTACATATCATTATCATTATTATTATCATTATTATCATTTCATACATTAGATTCGAAGAAAATGTAGGTACACAATTTTTAACGTACAATAAAATTTATTAATTCTTCCTCAGATGCACATTCAGTTATAAACCATTCGCTACGATGGGGGATAGACAAATCTAATGAAGTAGAAACCATAATTTCAATGTGTTTTTACTTTTGCTGGGTAAATATTCCCTCTATCACTTATAATAATAAAATAATTCATGTTAACATTTATACTCATAGTTAAGAAGAAGAAGCTTTCTGATGATTCGATCAGTCTCAGAACAGTGTAATTTGAGTGATTTCATCTATGAAGTACATACGAGAACAAGCGGCATCCATTTGCACTAGATTGGCTAATAAGTCCTTTCAAATCGATTCGTAAGCATCGTCTTTGCTGAAGTCCTCGCTAGATTTCATCTCCTGCACGAAATCTTCCACGTGAGACTTTCGCTTGCGACGTCGCTCCTCTCGGGATTCGTCCTTTTCTCGGGTAGACTTTTTGGATTTCTTGTGTTTCGAACTTCGGTCCTTGTCCTTGTCCTTATCTTTACTCTAGAAAATTGTTTTTTTTTTGTTTAAACCTACGAATACTTTAGATAAAAATGTTGTTAAATATTACCTTCTTACTGCTGCTACTTTTAACGCAAGTGACAGACACGTTCGAGCTAACATCTTCACCGCCTTCGGGTGATCGACGTTCCTTAGTGTCGAGGGACCACGTTTCGCTACCATTCAGTGAACCAATCTCGTCCGGATCTCCAATGGAAGATTTGCCATCTTTCAGATGGACCCGGTCTAGCTCTAACTCCATACTGGAAAGAGAAAATGTGCGATCGACTACGACCGGATTCGGCGATGGAGCTTGATCTAGTTTCTCGAAGCCAGACAGGGGTTGCCTCCTGGTTGCCGATGCTGAGGAATGTTTGGAAGTGGCCATATCCAGCTCATGCTGATCGCCGCCCATATCATCATCGAACCTTGACACTAGCGGATTGTGGTTCGTATCATCATCGCTGTTAACAATAGGGAATGTATCAATACGTTTTACGAATTTTTGGTACAAGCTTTTCTGACTGCACAATTTTTTTAATTAATGCTGCTAACTAATATCGGAACGATTGAATCGGTGGAACTAGCAAAATTTAATTCATTCCCTAAATCATGTGATTTAGGTTTGTTAGTAAAATAAATTTTGGATTGTAATTTTGCATAAGTTTCATTGTTATTCAGAGAATGTTTCACGTAGGAAGCATTCAACTTCCCGAAAATTGAAAAGTTATATATACCTAGTCTCTCAAAGAAATGTTAGAAATTGTATGCATAGCAGAAATTTTGAGATCAATTTAAACAATCGATGTTTGATCAATTAAAAACAATTACATAATTGTTATTTTCGTTATTTATAACTTTAGCATACCTTTCCGATTCAACGGCAACATTCGCTTCCATTCCGTTTCCTCCGTCAACATCGTCTAGGAACGATTTGTCCAATACACCGCCATCGGGACAGAACTCGTCGACATTGCTTATTTTTGCGGAAGGGGAACCGAAAGCTGAATTCTTATTACTCTCCTGCACAATCGCACCGATGGTAGCACTTTTGGGAATCCTGAGGGCATCAATTCCTGGGGAAACTTGCTGAGATGGGGCTGGAGTGGTCACCTTCGGTGCTAGAACCTTGGCAGTGTTAACGGCTGAAGTGGAAGCAACCGCCAGGTGGCTATTTTTATCCGGAACGATTATCGGATGACCACCTCCGAGGATGATACTTTTAGTCGGACGGGGAACCGACTCCATAGGTGTACTGGGAGCCGAAATACTTTCCTTAGCTTTCTTACGGCTTATCAAGTTTTCAAGGAAATTAGTATAATCAGATTCTGTTGAATTAAGGAATTCATTAATCTCTAGTCGGCAGATGTCTGTGTCCTGTTCATTTTTTTTCATAGACGCTTCCAGAGCTGCCTTCTGCAAATACAGAAATGGTATTCCGAAAAATTTGTGCAATAATCGAAGGCCAAAACCGTTTCTCATAGAACTATCGCCGTAGATAATTTCAGCAGCACGTGATTGGCACGCTTCATCAATGAATCCCTGAATCTGGTCCTTGCTGACCACCCGATGATGACCCATATCACAATGATTTCCCAGCAACAGAACTGGAATATCACTCGGAACTTTGGGCAATTCTCGACATACATAATCGAACGTCCATGCCTTCGTTATGTCCATCATCATCACAACACAATGGGTTCCCTTGTAGACATCGAGAAATTCGGCATCCAGCACCGGGATGTCTTCAGCGAGAGAATCTGTGTTGAGCTTGAGGGCTCCGGTTTTCTGCTTCGATTTTCCACGATCGACAACGTCCCAAACTTCGACCTTAACGATGTCGTCTGTGGCCTTGAAGGACCATTGAATCGATGCCACCTGAATCTGTTCCGTCGGGTTGTACTGCTCGAGAAACGCTTTACCTTGTAACCGTTCCAATAGACAAGATTTTCCAACATTGCGATCGCCCTTGATGATAACTTTCACTGCAAAATGAATCAAGTATGAAAAAGCTGCACTCAACAAACATACGGTAACTTCCAACTTACTGTTATACTGCACTCCTCGGGAAAATTTCTTCTTGAGCGAGTCGGACATCTGCTGGCCAACGGATTCCGGCAGCGTTGACGAGCCACCCATCGCCTGGGGGCCGTCATTTTTGGTGGCTAATTTTTTGAACACGTTAAACATCTTGAAGCTCAGCGCAGTGCTCAAAGATAGGATAAGAAATCGATGATGACGACGACAATGCAATCGGGTGTAGGTCGTGTAGGTTGTTGCAAAGCAGATAGTGATGAATGTTTCCAATCTCGTATACCGTTTGCTGCGCTAATTTCGCATTGCAAAACAGCAGGGATGATAGCCGCAATCGAAAGTTAGAATTTGCCCTAGAATGGGCATTTTTTCTGCTGCAGATGTACCACTGATAAGATCCTGGCGAAATTTTCCTTAACGATTACACATCATCCAGACAGGACTTTTGTTGGCTTCGTCGAAGGCGAAAGGGTCGAGATTTTGAGATGACAGAATAACAGTACAGCAGAGAGACTGAGATGGAAATAGCCAACTTTCATAGTGCTCTTTCTTTTCTGGATGAACTCTGTCAGCGTTGCCAGTTAGATGACTTGTTGATATTCAAAGTATAATAAAATTTAAACACAATTTGCGAAGCTGCGTATTTGATTTGTATTTTGCTTATTCTATTCTGCTATTATTAATGCGCTTTTTATGCTTCCTATGTACAGAAAGCTATTCAAGCCCTTCAAGCTGCCGTTTCGAAAACAAAAAAAGTAGTCTTCATGATTCGTTTTCCGGACATCTGGCAACACTTAAACAAATGAACTCTACAAAAGTACGCAGCCATGTGAAGCGAACCGACAATGGGCAAGCGGCAAAATTTTAACAAATTAATTTTTTAGTCGAGAAACCTAATCAAAATTTAAAAAATCAAAACAGATTTGAATATCAAATGTACTTAAACTAGAAATAAGATTTAATATGGAAATAAATTTGATAATGTTGATTCTTAATATTTAATATAATTTTTTTAAATTCAAAAAATTTGTAGTTTTTAAAATTTGGAAAAAAAACTTACACCTCATTCTCTATTCATATCTTTACCTTCTGGGATTGTGATAGCCGCGAATGCCATAAACGACTATAATCGGAACAAAACTTCTCTGAAAAACTAATATTATCAATTAAAAAATACTAAGACTGCAGTTAAATTGATGTATTTTAGGGCGAAACATTAAATTAGTTGTTTTTCTCGTACTCAGAGGGCAAACTACTTGTTTAAAACGTCGTTCACCTCAACATACAAGTAGGTAACTAATATAGTTAGTATTTATCTTGTTCAATAAATAGCAATTGAATTTCGAAAGATGTGCTGCTGTTGACATGCTGCTTGATTTTTTAATTCAATCGATTCTTTTTAAATAAGATATAAAATATCTGAGTATCGCACCACATGTTAATAACAGGCATGAAGAATCGATTGGTATACTTATCTCGAAATTGATGGTTTTGGAAGCCCTCTGACCGCGAGGGCCTCAATTAATCATAACTAAAAAAAATGGTTAGTTACAGTAGAGTACGACTAATATAACCAATACAAACTTCCGTGCTCTCTCACTCTCATATCCATAAATGTATTTTGCTTAGCATTTGAAACACGTAGATACAAAATAAAACATAATATATTATATTTATACCAGAAATACCCTCAAAGTAACTAAAACTGAGGCCCTCAGAATGCTATTTCAAAAATCATCATCTTTAGTTAAATATACACATCCGATTCTTCACATCTCAATCTACGTTTGGAACAAAATTTAATTCAAGAAATTTATAAAATATCGAGCACTTCGACAAATTTGAATAAGCTAATGAAAACTGGTAAGACAATAGTGTTTATATTAAGTTTAGTAGCAAATGCAGTTTACAGTCAAAATTAGTAGGAGTGAAACTGCCCCAACGACTACTCAAGTTTTATGATGAAAATTAAGATCTTCTAAATTTAAAAAATACAATTCTAATAATTGATAATTTACTTTAGAGATGTTGGCGAAATGCATTATCAAATGAAGGCCTTAGAATCAGAGGGAGATAAGTGCCAAAATCATCGATTTTGATTTAAGTTTTACACTTTGAATTAAAACTGTTCGAATTTTAAAAAAATATATGAAAAATCGAGCACCTAACAATTTTGAAACGCGTTTTCTCGAAACTATCATTTGGGCACTTATCTGCCTCTGATTCTGAGGACCTTAAATGTGAAAGCTATTTCCAAAAAGTACATAACAAAATGAAGAGTTAATCACCGTAAATTTATTTTACAAATTTATTTTATCGGCTATATCGGTGAAATTTTATATTCTTTGAGGAAGAATATTTAAGAATTGAAAAATTATAGCCGGATAGAAGACTAGAATAAGTTGAAAGTAGGTCCGGGAGGAACAAAACGGTGAAATGTGATGAAAAGTTTTCCAAGTTAAAATTACCCTTCCGCTCATTTTCAACATCTTTCACCTTATTTTTATCTTCTATCCGTCTAAAATCTTTCAATTCTTAAATATTCTTTTTCAAAGAATATCAAATTTCACCGATATATCCGATATTTTATGTACAGAACTAATTTTTTATATTTTCAACACCATTTAGATAGAGTTAGAACTGCTCGTTTAAAAATTGTAATATATATATAAAAGGCACTTGCACCCTTCTGTTTCTAAGCGCCTCGTGTATAAAATTTAAACGATTAAGTTTATTTTCAAAGGCTTTCGGTTTGTTGCATAATTAGAACGTCCATTTCCATTTCAACTGATTTTTTTTTTATTCGCCGAAAACATCGAACCCGATTTAGCGCCTTTATCGTACGATATACTCGCGAATCAATAAGCTTATCAGCTAGTAGTGCGACTTTCAGTACTATCAGTCCGATTGAGATTCCAGAAAATCCCGCCATTTTCCCTTTTCTCACACAACACGTGTTCTCATCTGGGTAATGTGACGTTTTCATCGTCTTCCGCTTCTTGTACTTTGTTGTTTTCCCATTGCGTTCTTCCATCAGCCAGCAGTAGGCCAGGGGGAAGGAAAAATTCAACGGCGACTACCTGAACCGGATTGTTGTTTTGGATGTGTTTGTGTGTTGATGGCTCATCCACCCATCATCCAATCCATCCATCTAGCCATTCCACATTCTCGATCAATGAATGGGCGATATGACGACAAAGAAGAAGCAGGCTGCTGGATGTACTGAAACAAGCAAAGAAAACGGAGGGAAAGCGTTACAAAAAATGCTGCTAACCTAGTTTGGTACGGGCGTGCGGTAGCTTGCCGATGGAAAAAAGGAAGATTTCGACGAGTCGGGAGGGTTCAATGTGCTTTGAAGCGCATTTTCCCTTTCGCTCGCTCCTTCTTCGTTTCCAAAGGGCGGTGGGCAACAGACTGTCTCAGTCAAGCAAGCACGGATTCGAAGGGGTTAATATCATGCCACACTTGAAAAAAGCGCGCTCATTGGATTGGCTCCAAAATCTTTTTCATCATAAAAGTCTGTTTGCCAGTTTTGTTTAAGGAAAATCATTTACTAAAAAGTTTCTTACCATATAAGACAGCTGGATGTCACATCCGGCGCAAGTCGTGGCCCCGACGGCTTGGTATCTGCAAGGGAAAAATAAAAAGCGAGACGAATCGTAAACAAATGATTTCTAGGTTAGAATCAGAATGTCGGCACTGTACCTGTTGTGCTGCGAGTCTTTTACGGCATTTTAATCCTGATTAACCAGCTGAGAAGGTCCCGACGATCTCTCACAGTATACTCCTGTGATTTGATTTCATTTTAAACACAAAGCCACAAGAATATACTGCGAAAAAGCGCACCATTTTGTCAGTTTCCGCTGGTCAGCCAAAAACGAGGCGAGGCAACTTGGACGAAAAAAAAGCACGTTTTTCCCATGCCATCAAACCCAAGCGTAGAAGGCGTTTTTACCACTTCTAGAAGCTACATCGACGATTTCTATACAAATTTCACTAAAAAGCCGCCCTAACGTCTTTTTGAACCCTACTGAAAATACTGCAAACGCGGCAGAGAGTTTTCACTCGGGAATCACTAATTTCACCATTAGAAAACCCACGCCAAGCTATGGAAGCACCGCATTTTACGGCACCCGAACATTAATGAAGGCGTATATAAGTGAACAACCACTGGCTTTAACCGCACTATTTAATGAATTACTTTCTACGCAATATTCCAACCTAACAAGAACCGATAGTTATCCTTTTAAACGATAATTGCAATGCAAAGCTATCACTCGGAAAGCCCAGAACTTATAAAGTAGGGAAAAACTCACGCACAAAATACCACACCATCCGATCGAGAAGACTCACCGAACTAGAATGAAGATGAAAGCCGACTCGCTCGCAAGGGCCAAAGAAGAAACATCCGGCTTTGATGTGCAAGAAAATTCAAGCAACGTACTGCTACAAATAAATCAGGATGCGGTACGCTGAAATTAATGGCACTGAAAGAAATATTGATAAATTAATTTTACTACCACGATTACATTA